>NC_046660.1:106674341-106676412 GCF_010883055.1 Belonocnema kinseyi | reverse complement strand
AGCACTTTCTTAAAAATGAACAGTATTTTTCTGAAGATAAATGATTCCTCACTATTATAATTTATTATACGACAATAATTGGTTATTGCTCTTGCAATTTTTCAAAACAAATACATGATTCAACCAACTTCTCACGTATAAAGTGTATGAGTAAATAAAGTACTAACGGATTAGTAATTGACGCCTGTCGTCAGCCTACATCCTATCAAGTTATAGTTTCCAGAGTCTACAACGTGGAGGTGACAGTGCGATTTTAGACTCCTTTTATCTGCAAGATGATTTGGGATGCTTAATTTTAGTGAGTCCCCTCGCCTCTCACTTTCTGGGGTGCTTGATTTTAGTGAGTCCCCTCGCCTCTCACTTTATGGGGTGCTACACAACCTCTTTATGCTGTTCGCCTCTTTTTCGTACCAGCTTTCCACTTTCTTGGAGTACTATTCTGCTTTCGATTACGTTTAGGCTTCGGGAAAACCTCACTTTTCTCCTCGTAGGAAAATCGTTTCAGATTCAGCTGTCCCTTTGCGTTCAGAGCGAATGAATGATATTTGAGTGTACCTGGTATCGCCACAGCCTTACTAAATCGATCTTCTAATTTTATTGTCATCGCTGCATGCTCTTCTTTGCTACTGAAAAATACGACAGTTTCCTTCAAGTTTTCTCTGCCCCATTCAAATAACTCGTAAGCTGTTAAGATCTGATTCTCAACTGAACGTTGCAAGCTGGCTCTTGCAGCAAGACGCTTCAGATTACCTCCGATTCCATCGCATGGTCCTTTTCCATGGGCATTTGGATGGAAAGTCCAGTCTACCGGGATGCCAAAATCTTTTTCATGGCACAGAAGGTTCGCAAAGTTGTATTTATTCTTAAAATGCTGTGGTGCTCCATCTGTGACATAATGAAAATTCTTAGGATTGAAACGCTTCTTAAGATAGTCAACAATTAACCTTTGGTATAAATGCACAGCAACCGTGTCATGGTGTAAGTTGTCTGAAATAATAGCTATGCTCACATGCTTCAATTCGTTCTTCTCTTTATAGTAGATAACTACTGTAAAAATGGACGCCTGATCATTATTCCAATGAGAAGATTGGATCGCATTTTGAAACACGCAAGCATAGTTTTCTGCAAAATCGAACATAATCAAGAAATGTTCAACTAATAATGTGGCTTTGAGGTTTTTCAGGAATGATGCCTGCTGCTTTGCATAAAATTCATGAGACTTTAAATTCAATAGTTTTTCGCAGAGTCGTTCAAGAAAGATGTTGGTTTCTGCTACCTCGGTCATTAGATTACTTCTGTCCGTGTGTTGCCAAACTTGATATCATAATTCGTTGACGCAGTTCTCATCTAAAATTGCAGTCAAATGTTCTTTCAGGACTTGAATGCCAGGACAATTTTCACATTCACTAAAATGACAAGCAGGAGTTGGATTACTGCACACTATTACTTTTAAACAGTCATGGTAGTCAGTCAATTCTGTACTGGAGTCGACAGTTAGATGCTTAATATCTATAGCATCTAACATCAGATGCACATTTTCGTGATATATACACACGCAAACCGTATGTCTGCCACTCCCTCCAGCCAAAACACAATGTCGTGGTCTGAGTTGTGCAAACTTCGAAAATCCGATTACAGTATTTTCGTTTTCCACTTTGAAACGATTGAACAGCTCGGACAGATTACCTAGGATAAGTCGTTTCTGAACATGTTCACGAGTTCCATCTGCTTTCTTAATTGATATAAAATCCTTTTTCCCAGGCATCAATCGGCTGTTTTCATCATCTTCGTAGAAATTAGTCACTGCAACTTCAATATCTGGTGCCAGTCTTCTTCCCAGTTTTCGATTAGGTAAACTCAATATTCCATTTTGTTCAACTGATTTCTGAGGTTTTCGGACTTGCCGTTCAGTTGCACCGAATTCATCCATTAACTTCCAAGTTTTAGGGGCAAGTGAAAGTAATAACATTTTTTTCGTCGGAATCAGTAGTTTCCTTGAATTTATCTCTGATTTGTTGAAGAACTTCAAGGCCCGCTGCGTGATTAGGATCTTTACAGTCTTTACAATTTT
>NC_046660.1:106634579-106674241 GCF_010883055.1 Belonocnema kinseyi | reverse complement strand
CTAAATTGCGAAAAAAGTTAAATAAACAATTGATTTATTGAAAAAATTGTTCAAACAATTTTTTTTGTTATAAATAATAAAATAGGATGAAAGCGTGTAAAAGGCACTTTCCAAAACCCTCATTAAAATTTTAAATCGCGTAATTAGAAAGGAAGTTACAGGCGTTTGAAACTACCCCTGCAGGTATTGGGGTTGAAAATTCAACCCCCCCTCACTTGGGGAGGGTTGGTAATCCTGGTCTATAAGTTTGTGGATTAACTACTGTTGGGTAGGCGAACATATTCCCAGAATTTAGAGACAATCCAAAAACATGACTTTTTGAGTTGGGGCAGTTGAGGAATAATGCCCCATATATGGTATAGTTGTTCGCGTCTTTGAGATGTGTCGATGGCCCAATTACATAACCTTTCGTGACCTAAAATCATCGACCAATATGATTGTTAAATTTGGTGACGAAATTATTTCACTTATTTATAAGAGTTTTTTTATTGTGAAGATAACGGTACTGCATATAATTTTGTTCGCGTCTTCGACACATTATCTGAATTAGTAAAAAGGCATTGGTTGTCAATGAGATTTCACGGATTGATACACGGAAAAAAATTCTTGAGGTGAACGAGTGAATCGAGAATATATTAAACTCAAAGAAAGTGTACGCTTGGATTAGGTAAAACGTTTAGTTAGAAGAGTTACACATTTAGTTACTTTATGTAAATTGTTCTCGTAAATCAGGAATTTGGACAAAATTGCTAAGTTCGAAAGTTTATTATTTTCGACAGATTATCTATAATTGTATTATCTTCAGATTAGAAAAAAATTTAGTTGTTATAGAAATATATTAACTTACAGTAGCCAATTCTTCGTCTGGTATCGCGAAAATGAATTTCCCTGAAATCCGTGTAATAAATTTGGAGATCAAGTTTGTTGTTTTTATCGCGTTTCTTGATATTTCAATATAGTTATCGCCTACAATCGAAACAAATGTAAATTATTATTACTGCATCATAAACTTAATTTAATATTAACATTTACGCACATTTTAAGTGGTAAAAAGCGTTTAATTGTCCAAAGTAAATCTCAACTGTCACTGCTCCCGATTAGACCGTCGCCATTTTATGTCGCTGCTCCCATAATGCACCGGCGCTCTTCTGACAATTGCTTCAGACACCTATTCTTAATATCCCTAATATAGCTATACTTATTAGGGGTTTGACTATACGATATCCCTGGTATATGGAAAACGGTCAAGGATATCCATTTTCGCTGATCCAGGGATCTTTCTAAATTGCTTCGTTCGTTTTCAGCCTAATGTTTGGCTATAATAAGGAATAATATCCCTGTCACAGCTCAATTTCTTAACCGTGTATGGCTGGAAACCGGTCACTGATTACACAGGCCCACAAAAAAAGTTGTCTGCACGAGACAAGTGGCTAGCCTCCCCTTATGGATTTTGAGCCGCTGAATCTGAATATGGCCTCAGAATTTGTCCTGCACGTCTCAGTTTCCCCCTAGATGCAAAAAGTAGGGAAAATCCTAGGGATTTTCTAGTCCAACAGGCCATACACAAAATTTGTCTGTACAAGACAAGTAACTAGGCTCCCCTTGTGGATTTCAAGCCACCGAATCCGAATCTGGTTTTAGAATTTGTCCTGAACAAATTACGCGAAAAAAGACACATCGTTATTATATTCTTAAGTGCAACGACTTGTAGACACTTAATTAGTACACAAAAATTATTTAGTTTGCCTTCTATTTCCCCTAGCTTGGGTAATTCTAAGGAAATTGACGGTCTTTCTCAGATTATATAGATTTACACGGGAAAAAATAAAAAAAGTAAAAATATTTTACAGTTTTGCGTGCGAAACCAACCACTGTTCCCATGCAGACAAATTTTTTTGGTGGGCCTGCGTTATTAGAAATTACCTACGTTTTTCCCTACACATTGCATCCAAAGGGAAAATGGAACAAGCCCGAAAAATTTGGGGTTTGAATTTAGATTTAGCACGCAAATCTGCAAAAGATATTGCATTATTTTTCCCCATACTAATCTGTATAATATGAAAAAAACCTTTAATTTCTTTAGAATGACCCAAGCTATGGGGAACAGAAGGCACACTAGAGAATTTCTTTGTACAAAATTAAGTCTTACAAGCCGGGACATTTAAGAATATAACATTCATGTGTCTATTTTCGCGTGTACTGGTATTATCAAAATAACGTCAGGATTATCTCTAGGTTTTTTCCAATTTTCTGCATCTAGGGGAAAACTGATACATGTAGGAAAAATTCAAAGGTCAGATTTGGATTCAGCAGCTTAAAATCTATAAGAATAACCTAGTCACTTCTTTCGTGCTGACAAATAGTTTGTATGGCCTGTGTGACTAGAAAATACCCAGGCTTTTCCCTATTTCTTGCATCTAGGAGAAAACTGAGATGTGTAGGGCAAATTCTGAGGCCATATTCGGATTCAGCAGCTAGTCACTTGTCTCGTGCAGACGACTTTTTTGGGGGGCCTGTGTTATCAGTAAAAACTTACGTATTAATTCAGTTAATTACACACTTTAAAGAGTTGGCACTTTAACGAGTTAAAGTGTATTCTTGCAGCAGTTAATTCAGCAGACTTACAGCCCGGAAATAAAAAATAAAAAATTAAGGAATTCTTTTTGCTACTTAAGTAAAAGACTACGAAGACAATTCATTTGATACCGATGAGGAAGTAAAATGCTCATAAAACGAGCACAAATAAATACACCCATGGTGAATACATCCGTACTATACTTTGTAGCCGTATTTTTATTTGTTTAAATAATGTCTTCCCCTATAAATCTCGAACAGTTATTATTTTATTGGAATAATGCCACAATTTAAAAATTTTGTGAGCAGTAAATTTTTTTAGACACATTTATGTCACAGATTTTTGATCAATTACATATTTTTCTGAAAAATCGTTTTAGAGGTGACTTTTTTTCATTTTTGTTATATTTACGTAAATTTGATCTAGATTTGTAAACTTTTCTGATTTTCAGATGTATTATTTTCACGCAAAAAACGAGTTTGCATTAAAAAATTTTTAATATTAAAATTTTTTGGGCTTATTGTTTTAATTTCATCAACGCATCACTAAAAAAATTGTTCGAGAAACTTTGGTACACTGCGTTCCTATGGTTAAAAGTTTAAATACTACAGGAAAAGGTTTAATAGTAATTCTGCAGAAGAAAACCAATTTGATTCTTCCTTTTACTACTGCCAAAGAAATGTTTTATTTTATATATTGAGAATTTCCTTCTGTAAATTACACGAAACCAGATCTATTTACAGACGTGTAACTGAAATTTTTTAAGGAAGAACGGGGAGAGTATTATAGTTAGAAAACATAATTAGGAACATAAATTATATTTTGTTTCTAACCTCTTGGATTGAAAAATTTGCACCCCATTCTTTTAAACTTGCAAATCCTCACCTTAGTCTTCTTCTTAAAACGACACGATAGAATCAATCGATAAGAAGCATGGGATAAGATAATCCTAAAGTACTCTACAAGATCAAAGATAGTAGAATGCTATCTTTAAACATAGTATTTTCAGAAGATCGCTTGCTCTGGAAAATGGATGCGACCCAGATTGAGGAAAATCTTAGAAGATTTTTTTTCTCGGCAATAAGAGGCTGGTCGATAAAGGGTTTTAGAAACACATATATGGGTAAATTCTTCACAAAGAGGTCACTTTCTCTTCCCCGCGTATTATCTTGTAAGAAACATTTTTAGTTATTCTTTAATTTGGTAGATTTGTTGCTCTTTATAACAATTAAGTCAGATTAAATATCCGAAAAATACACTTTTCTCTGTTCCTCGCATAAAAGTGGCAAACTTTAGGATGCTTTATTATAAATAAGATGAATATATTTGATTTTTTGATAATTTCCTTTTAAAAGCTTTTCCAAAAAACTCTGATCCCAGGCGGAAAAATTGTGTATAGTTTATACATAGAGTGAAGTATTATATATAATATTCATTTGTTTTATATGTCTTTTGTGTAAAACAAATGTATATTATATATAATACTTTACACTATATATATATATATAAACTACATATAATTTTTCCACCTTAAAGTTAACATGCGTACACGCAATTAGAAAAAAGTTGAAACAGCTTTTTATACATTTTTTTTCATAACCGGACTTTCCATTTGGGTGACTTTCCGGCAATTCTATCAAGTGTTTTAATTAATTTCACTAACCGTGATTTACACGTGATGTAGAAAGTTCCTAAATTATCTTAAAATTTTAATCGCTGTTAATATGAGTTATTTATGGTATCAATTAAAAAAATCCTACACATCTTTGCAAAAAGAAAACTTGTTAATAAATGTATTGACGTAATAGGTTTTGACTCAATTAAAACCTATACAAATATTTTACGTGGTTATGACCAATTTCTCGTGTATGTGCTTGTATTCTACACTGAAATTGGTACAAAAATAAAACATACAACTTTTTGACTGTTAGACACAACAAATATAAACAGGAAAAATTCTGGGCTTGGTTTAAAACTTCAGAGTAACTATTTTAATCAATATGTTTTTTCGTAAATAATATATTTGTTTTAAAAAACTGGATTAAACAATCAACGACCAACTTTTTTAAAAAGTGCCCCGGATATTCATAATCAGAGGGCTTTCTTCAACGTTATAAGCCAAAGTTATCATCTAGACAGGGATATTTCTCCTATTTTTATGTGTTTCCCCTTTTTTTAATTCCTGTTTAATTCCTCTTAAAAACAAGTTACAGGTGAAACATTTTTAATCATGTTGGAAATGTGAAAACCGAAAACAGAAGTTGAAATGTTCCAACTTGAGGAATATAAAGTCAAATGTTTAGTTGAACGGTTTCAAACTGTACTATATATAATCTATATAAAACTTTGAAGCTCAAATATTTTTTCGCTGAATCAACACAAAGTAAATATTTTTGAAATCCAGAATATTGTAGGCGCCTCTCTATGCATCAAGAAGCATTAGGCTACAATAATGATCTTTGAAATTCTTGAAAATAAACAGTTAATTATAATATTCGAGTAAGAATATCTTCAGAACCACTCTTTTTAAGTCAAGGAACTTCCGTAACGAAAAAAAAAATTTGAAATATTTTTTACAAAAAAAAGTTACTCTTTTCAAAAGTTCCCTATTTCTAGAGAACCACCCATATATAGCTGTAAGCTGCACGATGTTTATCGCTTGGCTATCGTTTCCTATTACAAGCCAGCATATATGTATAAGCCATTTGTGTGTTTTCCTGAAAAATAAGATTTTGAGTGTTTCGTAAAACATTTTAGTTCTTGCAGGTCGATACATTGTGAGCGCGTCTTGCATGCAGGGTAGCTTGTGAGCAGGGCCGCACAGTCACGGACTCACGTCTGCATGCATGATGCACACACACACACACACTCACACACACATGCGCGGGCAGTGTTGCAGGCACACACCTATCGTGTGAACGCGGTTAAGGGTGGAAAAGGGGCTGTCGCGATGACTGGCTGGGGTTCCAGCGTAAGCGGCGCTACTCTTAAGCGTACGTTGCTCCCACGATCCTATGCGATGGACGGGACGGCAGCAGCGGCAGGTTGCAACCTGTCAATGCATCCACTCATTTTTTATTCTTACCTTTTTTCTCTTTTATCCTCCCCTAATCCTTGACGACTTTCTGTACGGTGGCCAGGTGCCATGAGCAATTGAGCATTTTTCGCTCTACTATATTTCATGCGCTGTGCAATGTGGAGATTGGAACACCAGAATTAAGTTTTAGGTTTTAATTGTGTAATTCCTTTTATAAAAGATCCTACGTTAAAAGTATGCATAAAAAATTCTGATCTTTCAAGATTAATGCCCAGTGAAAACTTAAGGAATTGTGAAAGTGAAATTTCATCTCCTTTAGTAGAAATTTAATTTTTTTTTATTAATAATGCAACTATTTGGTTGAAAATGGAAAAGTTCCACCACTTTGTTAAAAATCAATTGTTTGTTTCAAAGTTCATCTCTTTGGTTGCAAATTGAACTTTTCTGTTTAAAATTTATATTTTCGGGTTAAAAATTGAATTGCTTTATAGAAAATTCGTTTTTTGTCTTGAAAGTTCAACAATTTGAATGAAATTTTTTTTCTTTCTTGTCTGAGAAATATTTATTTGTTGAAAATTCATCTTTTTTGTTGACAATTTCAACTTCTGCGTTGAAAATGAACTATTTTGTTAAAAATTAATTTTGTTGTTTCTGGAGATTCATAATTTTAGTTGATTTAAGCATTCTGTTGAAAATTCGTTTTTTTTTGTACAAAATTAATTTTTTTACTAAAAATTTTATTTTTGCATTTTTGGTAGTAGGCGTATCTTTTTTTGTTGAACATTCAATTATTCGTTTTAAAATTCATGTATGCGGCTGAAGTTTTTATTTTTTGGTATAAAATTATCCTTATAGTTAAAAAATTGCATTATTTTGACGAAAATTCGCTTTTCTTATTGAATTACAAACTATTATATCTCTCGTTGAGATGTAAAGTATTTTGTTAAAAATTGATCTTTCTGGTCGAAAATCGAAAGTTTTCGTTGAACATTAGTCTATTTGGACAGATAATCCGTCTTTTTTGGTTGAAAATGCAACTTTTTTCGCTTCAATTACAATTTTTTGATCTATCTTTCTATCTTTTTCGGTTGACCTATTAATAATTTTAGTGCCAATTTGAATAGAATGAGCTAGAGAAAATTGAAATTTAATACAAATTATTGATTTATTCTAAAACGGAAAAACCAATATACAAATCTTAATAACCAAAAATTCAAAACAATAAATAATTGAACAGAAGGTAGATCTAAGAAAAGCGCATAAAGTGGTAAATTTCTCTCAGACAATATTCTCATAATGTGTGTAATAGATACAGATTTTGCACATAAAAGTTTCAGTTGGGGTGTTAAATGGACAAAATTGATGTCTATTTTTTTGTAGGCTGTATTAATCTTCCTAATACAGTTAAGGGTACTTGAGGGAGATCTTAACTTTTGTTTGGCCAAAATTATATCATCTGAAAAAGTTTCTTATGTGACTACCTAAATCTCAAGAGTAACACATTTCCCAATAAAAAGAAAGCAACTCGTATAAAAGCACAACTGGCACAATTGATATTATTAATTTAGGACATACGCGAAGAAAATAAATTTCTTACAGTGTACAGAAGCTGACATTTTAAAACACAGTTTGAAAAATTTATATTATTTTTTAAAATCAGTATTTTAATATCCCTTCGAAATTTTCTTTCGCGTTTTAAAATAAGGTTCTAAATACTTCTCTTTTTCTAAAGACTTTAATTATAATCACCAATGATTCCGAATTCCCAGGTGGAAAAATTATATATAGTTTATGTATAGTCTGAAGTTTTGTGTATAATATTTATTTGCTTTATACAAAAATGCATAAAACAAATGAATATTATGTACAATACTTCACGCTATATATAAACTATATATAATATTTTCGCTTGAGTTATGATATTAATGATCCTGCTAATTAAGTGAACGTTTATTATACAAACATATATTATTTTACCCCGAAGTTTTGATAAATTCCTAACTATGCATGTATTACATAATAATTCCGCTATATAGAGAATAATCAATTATAACTTTTTTCCCTTGCATTGTTCTAATACTTTGCAGACTATCTTCTTTTATTTTATGTTCGCTTTACTTCAAACTATCTGTAAGTGCAAAGCATAGCTTACAGCTTTAAGGTTATTGCAATGTTAGCGTAAACTCTGATAAGAAACTAATTTTTGTATTGTCATAAAATTAATTGTAACTCGGTATTGTGATAAAAAATAATTTTAGGATAAAGGATTTAGGTAAAATATTTAGGATTTCCTTCATTGAGACTTGTTACACTGAGAGACATTTCCTCTTGGATCAGAAAGATGCTTCTTGACACAAATAGAAGTTCGTTTTAAAATTAAGGTTAAAAGGAATTTCATTTGCTTCAAGAAGAACTTTTTTGCAGCTAACATTATTCTTTTGCGTAAAACTTTACCTAATCTTGCATCCAAATAATTCTGTTTGTGTAAAAAATATATTCAAGTGGTTCAAAACGAAACAGACAATAGGAAGATGCTTTTGTTTCTCGATAACTTTTTCTCTCAGCGTTTATAATGTTGAAATTTATATTATCCACAATGTTTGTGTTTATCTCTTTGTAGTCAGATATCACATTCTCCGTGTATTTTCGTAATTCAGAATTTATGTTTCACATAGTAACTCGTTAAAGCAGAATCTATCCCAGAGATTCCAATAAACAGAGATACACTCGCGTCGAGCGTGTTTCTGTCTCTGCGAACCCGTATAATGACAAATTCCAGTGGAATCCCAGAGAGCGAAGCACACCATAAATAATTGTGTAATCGATGTAAGTAGAAGAGAAGATTTCGCTGAAATAACAGGATTGATGGCAAATTGAATAATTTTGTACCAGACCAATCTATACATTCATTCTGAATTTACATGGTTAATTGTTTCCAGCTTTATTCAGTTGAGGAAAAAACTTTAAACTCATATCATTTCCTAAAATTTTCAAAAAGAGTGTAGAAGATTTTAAAGCAATATTTTTCAATTTTGCAGGAATACAAAGTTTTTTAAAAGTCGAGTTAGTTGATACCATATTTAGAATTTTCTTGCTTCCAGAGGGGAGTTTCGTTTCAGTTAGCAAAAAATGGTGTGCTCTAAGTTTTAGACAAATCAGTAATAATTTACCCCTATAGCATACAGCCTTTGAAGACACATTTATTACAACGATGAACACAAACTTCTTTTAAACCACAAAAAGGGAATCTAGAGCAAAAATAAAAATGTTGCAAAAAATAAAAAATGGCCTCCGTTTACAGATAGGTTCTTTAGAGTCCGAATCAGATTTCAACTGTTTTTGCCGTTTAAAAAGAAAGCTGGTAAAATTCTGGGTTACTTCTTAAACAAGCTGCTACATAATCCAATTATTGTTAGTGTAATTGATATAATCTTTTTAAATGGAAATCTTTTTCCGTAGATAAGTTATTCCAGTCAAAAAAATCGTATATACCTTGAGAATGTTGGGATACGCCAGTTTTCATAGAAAGCTGCTTAAACTAAACAATAGAAGCAAATTTATTTGCAAAGAACTACACTGTAAAAAATATTGCTGAAAATTACATTTTGTTCGGTAATTTTTTCCTATGATTGTTGTGGGAAAATTACACGTTTCTTGTAAATTGATAGTGATTATTAAAGGAATTTTACCATAAATGAATGAAATTTATAATGAACGTGTAATTTTTCCACGACCATGATAGGACATAAAAATACCAGTGACCGTTGTGGGAATTTTACACTAAAGTGTAACTGAAATAAAGATGTAATTTCACAAGGTTTATGTAAGCTCCCAGCGATTAATGTAATTTCGCACGCGGAGTGTAATACGTTTTACAGCAGCGATGTAAAATTGCACAATCCTTGTAATTCCGCTGTTGAACGTTTGATGTTGTTGCGCGTCCATGTTTTGATCTTCTATTATAACCGATAACCTACTAGTAAATTCAGTGCAAGATTGTGCAAAATTTCGGCGCCGTTCGTATAATCGTGGATAGTGCTGGGTTGAGCCCATCAGAAAGACAGGTGCAATGTGTTTTACATGAATAAATGTGTTCGCATGTTTGGCATGCTTGCGAAAAAAATAATTTGGAAGATTATGGCTGTTCAGGCCGCAGTTGACAGAAATTAGGATGAGCCTATTTCGCCCCATTGATCATAATCTTATAAGCTTGATGCGATTTTTTTTGGAACAGCAAACCAAACAAAAAGTTTAATGTTTTCTGCTAAATAAAAATGACTCCTTTTATTTATATATCTTATTATTCTTCTGATTCGATTTAATTTAAGCATATATTATACGATTCAAAATACCCGGGCTTGTAATTGCGTATGCGCAACCTTTTACATGCGCCGTTTTACAGCGTCATTGGAATTTCACAAGGCGAATGTAAAATTCCATTCTTTCAAAACTGCTTTTTACCACCTGTGTGCGATTTTACACTATCGTGTTATTTCTACCTAATTTTGGTAAATTTTCCACAGTAATGTGTGTATCTTTATGTCCTATGATCTTTGTGGTAAAATTACATAAAACTTTTGACAGTGTATGCAGTAGTCAGTGACAGGCGAAATTTTGAAAAAATAAAAAATGGCGACTATTCAAATTAAAAAATGTTTAATTTCTCATTTTCTCAGCCAAAGCTTCTCAAGCTTAGGGAAACAAAGTTATTTTCAGGAACTGTGTAGTAGCGTTTCTGTGACAGTGGAAATTATTAAAATATCCAAGGTGCTGGTTTAAACTATAATGACCAATTCAACGAATATTCGTACTTTTATCGTTTAACTTCAGTCTGATTGAAAACATTTGGCCAACAGCATATATTATTAACAAGTATGAACACAATATTTTTCGGGCGAATTAGTAAATACATGGCTTGCATATAGTATCTCGTGCTTCGCACTAGATTTTATCCAACATGTCAAGTTTTTTACATTATACACAAAACTTTTATATAAATTATAATACATTTTTATGTAACTCTGCCTGTGATTACTTATTAAAAAATTGCAAAATAAAAATCAAATTGTATTTATCATGATTATTTTTGTATTTGTTACTTATGTTGCTTTAAATTGTATTCTAAGCTGCTCTGAAACATGTATCATTTCAACAAATGTATATCATTACAATTCATAATATGCATAAAAATTGAATCATACTCGTCCTGTCGAAAAATGATTAATAATAAATTTATAGATCTTTTTAGGCGAACAACTTTTGTCTGGTAATTTAAGTTCATACCTTGTGTCGTTTTTTCAAACAAACTTAATGTTTTTATTTTGACTAAAGCGAAAACTACGTGTCCTATCAAAAATTATAGCTCTTTTTTGGATGAACAAGTTTTGTCTCATTTTTCCATAGCTTATATCGAAAAGTGATTCATTATAAATTTCTAGTTCTTTCCAGGGCGCGCAATTTGAGCTTTTTCATTTTTTCGTATCATGCATAGTTTGACCAAACAATGGAATTTTTGGATTTTTCATTATTTTTGGTACGATCAAATTTGGAATGTTCAACATTTCGACCAAATTAAAAAAGTTGTTATCATAGTCCTGTAGGGATTTTAAAAAGCAAAATTTGTATTCTTTTGACTTTTTTCATATCATGCGTTGTTTTGCTTAAAATGATAATTTTATTTTGTTTTTTTGGATTTTGAAAATGCTCTAAATCTGATCATTTTCTTTTTATAGAAAAAAGTCATAAGGATAAATTGTTTGAGTTTCTGAGTACTATGAACAACTGTACATAGAATTTTTAAATCTTTAAAAATTGTGGTTTCAAAAATTTTTGGTAGGATCAAATTTGGAATTTTCAACCTTTTGACCAAATTTAAAAAGTTGTTATCATAATCTTGTAGGGCTTTCAAAAAGCAACGTTTTTCTTTTCTGGACTTTCTTTCGTATCATGCGTTGTTTGGCTTAAAATGTTCATTTTAGTTTGTTTTTTTGGATTTTGAAAATGCTATAACTCTAGTAACTTTTGATTTTTTGAAAAAAGTCATCAGGGTAAATTGTTAAATTTTCTGAATACTATGAATAACCGTACAGATAATTTCTGAATTTCTAAAAAAGTGCTCTCAAAAATATTCAAAATGTGCCCACTTTTTGAATTTTCATCCAAAATGGATGGCTAACGAACTTGACCTTTAGTTTAGGACACAAAACGAGTATTCCAAAGGGCAATATAATAGATTAATGTTTTCAAAAGTTATTCGTGTTCACAGACAGACACATTCGTAAAAACCTGTTTTTCGGATTCTGGGGGTCTCAAAACGTGGAAATTTGACAAAAACTGGGGGGGGGGGGATCAAATTTTACA
Organism: Belonocnema kinseyi; assembly: GCF_010883055.1. Taxonomy (NCBI): domain Eukaryota; kingdom Metazoa; phylum Arthropoda; class Insecta; order Hymenoptera; family Cynipidae; genus Belonocnema; species Belonocnema kinseyi. Next base: position 106,662,269 of record NC_046660.1, on the reverse strand, counting down.
CAAATCTAATACCCTCTATGATGAAAATGTAAAAAACATGTTAAGAAAACTGTTTCAGATCTTCTGAAATATTCTTATAATCTGTTTTTAATAAATAAAAAATAAATTAAAATTTAGAAAACTTATATCCTTCTAATTTAATTAAACTTGGCCTACATTTTAAAATAAATATCATCCAGAATTGAATTAATTGCAAACTCACAATGTGGAAAAACTACTCTATCCTTTCTTTTGACTTTCCATGTTACAAGAATACCTTTGATACCCAAGTCTAAAATTTTAGTTATGTCCTCAACCGGGCATTCTTTATCTCACACAGATCTCTGTTTTCGCTTATACATGAAAATCTTACAGTTTAAAAGAATTGACATTCTCCTAAAAGATGGTACGCGGGTTCTGTATTGAAAATATTCTCATGGTAGTAGCTACAATAACAATCAACATTCAAGCTGCAGGTTGTATTCTTGAATATAATTCTAGGTATGAACTTATTTATTAATCTTAATTGCGCTATAATTCTAATAAACCCGTGTGATGTTCTTGAAAAAATATATATTTACTATCTTGCAGAATTGTTTAGAGTCCATTGAATTCTTGAGAGTTCTTTTTTGCAATTCGTATGAATCAACGCAATGTCAGAATTGATTTTTTTCTGTTCGTATTTCTTAAGTACCTAAATCAGTTCATTTTTAAGAGCACAATTTATTATTGGTATTGAAACATCATTATTCAATTATATAGTATTTGAGGCTCAAGTACATTATTTTATATATTCAGAATTAACTTTCTTAAATTTTATGGAATACAAAAAGTTAAGAACAAGTTATTCTGCAAGTTTGATAACTTGTAAAAAAGAGTTGAAAAAATATTTGAAATAATAGCTCATAAACGTAGTACTTTTTTGTGAATACGGGGTAGAGTCTCTTATTTTTCCTTTGTTATTCTAACTTTTTGTTGTTTTATTTATCGAACTGATAAAGTCAAAAATTTAAATATATTGGTAAGTATGCACGCAGCTTAGAAAATTTCCCCTGAAATACCCTTGGGCGAATATAAATATTATTAGATCCATCTTTCTTTTCAGAAGATTTAGCATTATCTAAATTTCAATAGACGCTACAGATGAGGTTTCATTTCCAATTCATTCATTTCCGATTCATTTACAAGAACAGAACGAAAATACAGAAAAGATTTGAAATAATTTTTAAGAATAAAAACTTTGCTTTTTTCTTTAAGATAAAAATGATCTAAGACTACATTATCTTCTAACCCCTGAAAACTCCTTTTGTTTTACTAAAATTCTTTGGTTCAATCTACCATATATTGCATATATCGAGATATTGTATTAATGAACAAAATATTTCCATGTTACAAGGATACCTTTGATACCCAAGTCTAAAATTTTAGTCATGTCTTTGATCTGATTATTATTAGCAGACTGTTCTCTGCTCGTTTCTCCGGGCAATTTTGCATTGAGACAGCAGTCATTCCTAAATTTATAGACTACAGGCACGATACTCTAAAATTTCTTGTATCTCGACATGAGTGGGTAGGTTGGGTTGTATTTACTGTGCACTGTTACAAACGTGAATCTCCCATTCGTCACTTTTTTATTTTCTTCTTGGGCCCTTGGATGAGCTTTGATAGTGCTTACGTAGTTTTCCAGAAATACAACACATACAAATCCCCAGATTTTTCTATCGTAACTTCAAATCGTTTCCTTGCAGTGTTTTCATCGGCACAAAAATAAAATTTATCTGTCACCAGATAAATATTATCGATATTTTTTATCGTTCGATGCAACGAAACTATCTGAAGTTAGGATAAAGAAAAACGCGGGTTTTTTCTGTAAATGCGCTATTCTTGCCCTTTTATAATATTGCCTACGATTTCTGTGATAATGTGGATGATAAGTTATAAAGTCTATTTTTATCCTACATTCTATAAAAAGATAAAAGCCGAGAAAGAATTGCGCACGATTAGCTCACCACGACCTTATTTTCTTAATATGCTCGTTTTTAATTTACGCAAATAGAAATGAAAAGTGTTAGCAAATGATGTATTATATAAAATATATCGTTAGGACTTGAGAAAATTAGGGCCTGTCTTTAGATTCAGAGAAGTTTGAGTTTCATTTTTAGAGTTGTCAAGAAATGTAATTATGAGGAATAGGGCGAAGGTACCAATTACCAAGGGTAAACCAGTAATTGAGGAAATAATTGATTTCTTTTAACCTAAAACTTTAATACGTTATTTTAGTAAAAGTAATTAAATGAGTCTAAAATAAGCTTCTAAATCATATAAATTAAGTCTATATGACAAAATAGTAAAAATAGAAATAATTGCTTCCTTTACCCTAGATAGATTTTAATTTTTAATTTCCTAAGGATATATTTTTAGTTTTAATGATGTAGAAGAATGGTCATACAATATTACTGACATTGGAGGTATTCCAACTTTATTTTTGTTGTACATATTGCAAGGCATTTATTTTTTAATTTGTTGGGGATTTTATGAACACTATTCATTGGCAGGGTCTACGCGTACCCAAAAACTCCGGCTATTTGCATAGAAACTTTGGTGCAAGTAGTCTCTTTTCCAGTTTGATTCTTGATTAAATTTCACTGATTATTACAGATCTGTGGCAAACTAATATTATTTGCATAAAATCAATCCATAGAAATTATTCGAATTATATTATTAAATTATAAGAATTATAGAACAATTTATATAAATTTCATGGAATTCTTGTACACATAGAATTTGAAAATATGTATATAGGTATCAAACCGTTCAAGGCGAAGCAAAGTTTAATTATCTATTCAGCTATTCAGTAGAATATATGGTAGTCACTTGCTTTTAAAGAATAATCAAAGAGTGTAATTCAATCAAAGGCATTACCCGGTGTCAAATTATCGTTGGTGAAACCTACTCTTCGTTTTCCATAAGTTTCATCACATTTTGTTTCTCGTTGTTTTATTGAGATTGAATTTCCGCCAATTTCGATGGCCTTTAAACGTACACATTCGATAATTTCAAGCCTAGAGGGGCCCCATCTCTATTGCAACCTTCAGGTTATTTTTGCCAAGCGACGTTCATAGGCTGCCCCCGTCTTATATCGATGAGGGCGCTGTAAGCAAGTTTTTCATAAGGAAGGTTAAAGTAAAAAAGTTTTTCTCTAGGAAAGGATGCAACAATGTACCCCTCCACGGACCCGTGAAAAGTGGACATGAAGTGACGTGAGACTCCCTGAGCACGATCGTACTTTTAACCTCAGACTGAATGCAAGGTTGTATCATACACACACAAATGTTGACACAGTGAACCGACGGACAGCTGCCTCCCACTGCCCCCATCTAACCTGACCGGAAGTCTCTAGTAAACTCAGCTGGACCAATCAGTATTAGGCACATGGTTTGTCACATCCTTCTCTAGAGGATCTTTAGTTTTTCAAATAAATATGTGCCAAAAAGCGCGGGTCTATTTCAAATCAATAAATAGTATAAATAATAATACAGATAAATATTTTAAGCAAATTTGCATTTCAAAAAGTAATTAAATTTAATCGCAGAAATAATTCATTTTTTAAAATAAATTATTATTAATGTCGTATTAGAAGTTTATACTTTGTAATTTTAAATAGAACCGCGTAATTATAGGTTTTGTAACATGACGACACGGTCGTACTAGGGTAAGTGGAAATGTCAGCCACTAGGTATGTTAGCATATGCTTATATGTACTACATAAGCCTTTTTGGAGAAAATATTCTAAATGTAAAAATAAGTTTTTAAGTGCTGAATAGTAATATTTTTCAAGTGTAAAATGTACGCAATTTTATTTCATCCTTCTATCAATTAAATAACCTTCAGTTTCACAAAGTAAAATCAACTATCAGAAATTTGAGGTTAGAATAACCGATCTGATACACTAACCTGAAATTTTGAATATATATTTTTTAATTCGTGATACTGAAAGGTCCACGATCGACAAAATAATGAAACATGACTGAGAAGATAGATTTTACTCTTAAGAATATTACAATTTCTATAATCATGAGTTACTTTTAGGTTAAGAATATTTTCTCGAAAAAGTTGCCTGCAGTCCCATGACGTGATGCTAAAATACTCAATTCCAATCAATTCGTTTCCCGCTCTTTAAATTAGGTGATCTTTAAAATAGGCGGAAGTTTAATGTAATATTATACTTATAATTCTATAACTGCTTTTATTAATATAGTAACACTAGCTTTAATTATAATTATTGTACTTTTATTCACTCTGCAATTTCGTATTTTAAATAGCAACACGTGGTAGGTAACCTTGATTCACTAATTCAAAGTCTACGGCAATTAAAACCTAGAATAGAATCTAGTTTAACTAGCTGCTATCGTAATTATATTTAAAGATTCATTTTTCCGAAATGCCGTGCTTCACGCTGTAAAGTCATATCAAAATAAATGCATTTTAATGGAATTAATTAATTGCAATGAAATTGAACTATAAGCTCGTGAATCAAAAAATTGTTTTAGATTTAAAGATCGAAGAAATAATGGAAAATCATCCAAAATATATAGGTCTATTAATATTTGTCTTTGATACTATAGTCTGAATTATTTATAAATTCAAACAAAAATAGAATTCCGCTGTCGTGTGTTTAATTGTCGAATGAGTATTCATTTATGAAGTGAATTAGTTCTCAAGAATTGACAAGAGTTTGTTTTCAAGTTCAATCGCACAGAACGACCATGTAATTATGTGCCTATTATGTGTATTTTACGCATATTCGACGATTTTACATACATAAATTTCACATAAAAATTATATAATTTCTAAAACGTATATAAAATGTATACCTGCTGGCAATTATTTCTATAACTATTGAAATATAAATCCAAGATGTTAAAATTTATTCAACTCTTAAGACTAAATTTATATTTGAGAACGCTATTATTTACTTAAATTATATTTGAGAAAATTGATATTTCCTTTCTCATTTTGAAAATAATATCCTTTTGAATCCATATTCGAACTGAATGGCGTTATATGATTGGTGCTCTTTGTATTGTGAGCGTACTAAAAACTCTACGCCTGACTATAAAGGCCTGGGATTATATTCTATAAAGCTTTCTGAATATGAGAGATCCGAAGCGTTGTAAACCTAAGCCGAAGGTACATTAAATTGCAATATTTCTAGTGGAATGGCATCCTTAAAATTTACATCAGAAGTTCATGTGTAAAACACGCAAGCATAATTCTAAAAGATGATCACACATACGAGCAAATCATTAAACTTTATAGTAACTATAAATTCCAAAGTTCACATATAGCTTCAAATAACTATTTAAAATGATGAAACTTCAAACCCTGAATTCAAGTACATATTATAATTTGGTTGATCACAAATTATTTGAATTGTTTATTTATTTTATTAAGGGTATATACCATAAAACTAATTATTTTATCTACACATTTCAGAGAGAAACTTTAAGTATACTAAATATACTGAAATATTCCATTTTTTTAAATTCTACAGTTATAAGGGGATTTTGAGTAGTATTTAACAACTAAAGCGTGATGTGAAATAGTGCATTATACGTCTGTCTTCATTTTATAGGTATGATAACTTTCAAAAGAATGGTCGTATTGGATTGTGCTTTGGCATGTGTTTCCGGACCCAAAAAGAAAGTACAAGTTTATAAATTTTCATAAAGAGTAGAAAATTAATATTTTCGGGCAAAGACACGAGAAACGAACAATATTTTTAGAAGAGAAATTATTTATCTCAGAAAGATCTGCAAATTTTTTTAAGTCCATCGCCATCATGTAGCGTCATCTATTTTTTTTACACAATATGTTATTGAGCCGATCCACTTCCTTATACACAAAAATAACAAATTCTTTACTCAGTCGGTTGTTAATTGTTCCTCTGGAAAGGTTCTTTGTTCCTCCTGTCAAACTAAGATGATTGGACTTAGCACCATTTATTATTCCCGACTTCAAATGACGAATCTATTTTACATGAAGAAAAATAATACGAGCAGATTATGGCACAGTGTGCAATAGTATGTTATTTCTTAGAGTAGGCCGTTTCAATATATTGGAATATGCAACAACCAAAACTAATCAGTAAGATTTTATCTACAATATTTGGCACATATTTCAACGCAACTGAAAGAAAATTGATTAAAATGTGAAAAGGAATAAATGTGAGTTAGAAAAGCTGATTATGAGCATTATCACCATTGCCATGCCTATCATATTTATATCTTATACAACGAACTGTACTATTCGCAGTTTAAATAGTTTTATCTGGATGTCAATATGTGATATTATTCAGTTATTCACATCGCAAATAAGTGTGATTTCATTTAATCTAGTCTTTCTAGCAGAAACAATTACCTATTCAGAAATTAAGAGAGATGAAGAAACAAACGTTCCTTGAGACTCTTTCTTGAAAATATTAAAAGCAAATAAATAACGGACTTTATCGACAGTTTTTTATTAGAAATACTTCGAAGAATAATAAAGTCTTCCCACAGCGTGAATTATTATTCTCAATAATTTACAATAAATTGTATGAAACATTTTATGATTTTATTTTATTTTATTTTTATGATTTTTTTAATGATTTTATTTTATTTTTATTTAAAACAACATTTTATGAGTAGGTGAATGGATCAGTTTAATAACCATTGTGTGAGAAAACAGATGACGCCTCACGTGCATGTTATGATCTAATGGAAGTGGCGATTAACGTAGTTCTGCTTAGCGTTTCTTGCTTCTATTTCTGATAGCAGACATTTACTCTGTGGAACTCTGAGTTTTAAACCTAGTTTGATAAGATTCACGTATTAAAATTATTTCTTGAAAAAAAGATCCTACTCCATCTCCACTCTATTGGGAATCGAACCACAAAACTTCTGATTGCCGGTCTGGTGCTTTTCCAATTAAGCTATTAGAGGGATCAGAATAAGAACTCTTAATTCAAGAGAATAACGCCAATTTTTAGCTAGGTGTTAATAATACAAGTAATTATTTTTTAATTTATCTGCTATATCATCAGAGATTGTACCTTACCGACAGTAGATCAACCCTCCAAACATGAAGGCAGAAAATCTACACATATAGATCAAGTTAAGAATCTTCAATAACAGAAAATGCTTAACGTCTTAATAAGACTAGATGATAAATAATATTTTCAAATTAAAAATATTTCTTGAAAAAAAAACATCCTACTCCATCTTCACTCCATTGGGAATCGAACCACAAAACTTTTGATTTCCGGTCAGGTGCTTTTCCAATTAAGCTATTAGAGTTATCAGAAGTTTTGTGGTTCGATTACCAATGGAGTGAAGATGGAGTAGGATTTTTTTTTAAAGAAATAATTTTAATTTGAAAATATTATTTATCATCTAGTCTTATTAAGCCGTTAAGCATTTTTTGTTAATGAAGATTCTTAACTTGATCGATATGTGTAGATTTTCTGCCTTCATGGCTTGGAGGGTTGATCTACTGTCGGTAAGGTACAATCTCTGATGATATAGCAGATAAATTAAAAAATAATTACTTGTATTATTAACACCTAGCTAAAAATTGGCGTTATTTTCTTGAATTAGGAGTTCTTATTCTGATCCCTCTAATAGCGTAATTGGAAAAGCACCTGACTGGAAATCAGAAGTTTTGTGGTTCGATTCCCAATGGAGTGAAGATGGAGTAGGATCTTTTTTTTTCAAGAAATAATTTTAATTTTAAAATATTATTTATCATCTAGTCTTAGTAAGACGTTAAGCATTTTCTGTTATTGAAGATTCTTAACTTGATCGATATGTGTAGATTTTCTGCCTTCATGGTTTGGAGGGTTGATCTACTGTCGGTAAGGTACAATCTCTGATGATATAGCAGATGAATTAAAAAATAAAGATTTACATAGCTAATTTAAATTAGAACCTATTGCGTATACAGTCTGTACTTCATAAGCGGAAGTGTGTATTGTGATTGGATGGAATTCTTCTCCCAAATGGCGAATTATGTATTTCAACGTAGTTGGAGCTTGCAAATCCCATGATACGGAGTACATATGTATATTTATTTTACTTTGATTTGTCCTCGTATAACGATGTAGGTCAGGGGTCATAGTATATAATTCATTTTCTATTTTTACATTATTATATGGTGTTACTTCGCTTCATAAAAGTATGCATCAAGTACAGCAGGATGAAAAGGCCAGATCATATATTGCGGATCCGTTCAAGCATTATTGCAGTTTTCACTTTTTGTGTCGTTGCATCAATGTAATAGTTAGAGGGTGGTATTGCAATCGAATTTTTTATCCCTGCATTCATTAATCCTATATCTACATGAAAAATTATCTCAGCGTTATTGTGTAACTTTTTAAATTGCATTTGTAATCCCTGCCTAAACCCGACAACGATATTTTAACTTGAACGCAAAATAAAGCTTTCTCCTCAATTTTACATTTACTTCAACTCTAAAATATTTATGAAACTGTCTTTTAAAAATTGATTTTGAATTGAATTTTAGATTTTATAGAAACTTTTTTGTTTCTCTTAAAAAACTGCTAAATTCAGAGTAGTCTTTTTGCTGCACCAGCCTTTAATTTGTGTTGCTAAGAAGAGTAAACTTTATCATATCAAAGCAATGACCTCCAATGGTTTTTTAAACACTTCCTAATTTAAAAATATTTTTAATTGAAATAAACTTGAAATCTCATCTTTGCATCCTATATTCGTATAAGGGTCGAAATTCGAAATCAGGTATGCATCAAAATTCGGAGTAATGTATCTATCGAATGAGAAATGCAAGATTTTTCATATTATTCGCATATACGAGCACAATTCGCAAGCATGATTGATTTTCCTATCACCTCCATATCAACATGTGACGTCAATGCCATAGTATAAGTTTAAGCAAATTGTTGCCATAATTTTCTGGATTGTGCATCCTTTGAATAAGGTCTGCACGCGATATTAAATTGTGATGTGTAATTTAAACTTTTACCTTTAAAAATCGGCAATTAATTTCGAAAATTGCCTGCTGGACCGTTACAGATTCCTAATTTAAGAGGTTCCACTTCAAATTTGTTAAATTTTGTAATTCAAAGTTATCTACCCGTCACGTGAGAAAGTTATTACGATACCTTATTCTTATTCTATTTCCGGTTTTGAAAACCAGGAACGTTCTTCCTCATGTGTCTTTATAGTTTTCGCTCTAACCATTGTTGAAAATTCCTCAACAACTCTGATAAATCTTATTTCTACTGCTTCTATTTTTGGTACTTGTCCAGATCTTTCTACCAGTATGGCGAGTACTGAAGTTTTATGAACTACGTGCCACGATCTTTTCCTCGCGTTTCCACTCAAAGTTTTTCACTCGACCTCAGACATTGCTTGGATTTTATTTAAATTTATTTCCATCTTTGACCTTATACTAAAGCAGTAAATGATATTAACTAGACATATTGTGTATTTTTACTATAACGATTCCTATTAGAGAGCATTTAATGTTTTGTACCTTCCATTTTTGGATCCTTAAATATTCTATATTTTAGTCACTAAAATTAATAGTAGTTTAATGTTAAGTATAATAAAACAATAGTTAAACTTTGTCTTTGATTCCTAATCAAGATCCGGAGTTTAATTCTTATTCGTCCTGTCTATCCCTGGCGAGAACAAAGTTTGTTTGGCTTTAAACGATTTAGTCTGGAATAAGAACTGAAAAAAGCTTACAGCCTTTCAAGGATCGTGACGTGATTTTTCATTTTATGCCTCGGCTTTTTTATAAGCCTCTCAACCAGTTTAAAACCATTAGGAATAGATTTTTAATGTGAGCATTAGGGATTTCTAGTGTGCGGTGTATCCGCAAATAGCATCGAAATATTAAGTCGGTGAAATTCACAAACCCCGCTTTCCCCCTCATTTGTCTATATTTGATTTTATTATTCTATTTGTATCGTATATATTATTATTCCTTATGTAATTTTTTTATTATTTTATAATTTCAAATTTAGTATCAAATCAGTTTCACCCTCATATAGTAGTAGTAGTGTTTTATATGTTTGAGAATCATCTGATTTATACAATTAGATTACAGTTCAATTCTAAAACTAACTGTTATTCTCTTAAATAAAAAAGAAGACTAAAATTAAAGGTTAATGGTAAACATATCCACAAAAGAGATAAACCTTAATTACAACAAAGCAAATAAAGAAACCTTTAACCATATAATCAACTATAATGTTCATTCTTGAAACTAAATAACACAAGTATAATAATTGTTTGGAAAGAATTTTATCAGGGGGTTTCAAGCTATTCAGCCGGGTATTCTTTATCTCACACAGATCTCTGCTTTCGCTTATACATGAAAATCTTACAGTTTAAAAGAATTGACGTTCTACTAAACGTTGGTACGCGCGTTCTGTATTGAAAATATACTCATGGTAGTACCTTCAATAACCATCAATATTCAAGTTGCAGGTTTTATTCTTGACCATCAGTCTAGATATAAACTTATTTATTAATCTTAATTGCGCTATAATTCTGATACATCAACTGGCGTTCTTGAAAAAATATATATTTACTATCTTACACAATTTTTTAGAGTCCATTGAATTCTTGAGAACCTAATATAAATTTTTATAATTTTCTTTCTTGTAATCTAATAATTTTTGTATGTACTTTTTTACAATTCGTATGAATCAACACAATGCCAGAATTGAGTTTTTGCTGTTCGTATTTCTAAAGTACCTGAATCAGCTCTTTTTTAAGAGCACAATTATTGGTCTTGAAACATTATTATTAAATTATATAATAATTAAGGCTCAACTAAATTCTTTTATGTATTCCATGAAATTAACCTTCTTTAATTTCATGGAATACAAAAAGTTAAGAACAAGTTATTCTGCAAGTTTGATAACTTGCAAAAAAGAGTTCAAAAAATAAATTTATTTTAACTTTGTTTCTTTTATTTCTGGAAGTGTAAAGTAAACAGTTAAAATTTTCTGGTTGCTATGCACGCAGTTTAGAAAATTCCCCCTGAAATAGCCTTGGGCGAATTTCAATATTATTAGATCCAGCTCTCCTTACAGAAGATTTAGCATTATCTGAATTTCAATAAGACGCCACAGATGAGGCAGATGCATTTACAAGAACAGAATGAAAATACAGAAAAGATTTGCATTAATTTTTGAGAATAAATATTTTTCTTTTTTCTTTAAAATAAAAATGATCTAAAGCTACATTATCTTCTAACATCTCCAAACTCCTCTCATTTTATAAAATTCTTTGGTTTAATCTACCACATATCCCATATACCGAGATATTGTATTAAAGGACAAAATATTTCGTTTTTCATAAAATAAGCATTTTTTATTGTTGAAGCAACAAAAACTTTATTCGATCACCCAAATAGTTTTTGGAGTGTATGTTTGTGACACTTGTGCGATTTGTGAAATTTGTGAAAAAAGTAGTTAAAACATTCACGTTTTCTTACATTTTTTGGAAACGATCCCTAGTGAAACCCATACAGTTCGTAAAGTTTCCTAAAAATACAGAAGTTTAGAAAATAATAGTTTTGTTTTAAGAAAGAGGGTCTTTTGAAAGAAAAGAAATTGGCTTGCATTTTTAAAATTTTTTAGAGATAAACTTTTGTGGTTTGCAAAATATAAACATGGTAGGCGTAGGTCAGGGACAACCTGGAAATCAGGAAAAAGTCCGAGAATTTTATTGGTCAGAGGTAGTCAAGGAAAGTCAGGGATTTTGAAGAAAAACTATTGCAAAAGTCAGCGTATTTCTACAAGAGGCACTTTGAATATCAAGAAGAATACATATAAAATTTGAAATTTTAAGTCAAAATAGTTTTATTCCGTTCATGAAAAATTCTTGGTTAAAAATGCGTTTCTTTTTCTTTTTTTTTCAACATTTACTTTTTTTGTGGAAAACTCGTCTTTTTGGTTTGACAATTTGAACTATTTTGGTAAAAAATTAACCTTTTCTCAAAAACTGATTTTATGTTGTTGAAAATTTAAGTGAAATCCTTCTTGGTTGAAATATAATTGTTATAGTTTGAATATGCACCTGTTTTTGGTTAAAATTTAATCTTTTTTATTTGAAAATGCGATTATTTGCTTGAGAATTCATCTTTGTAGGTAGAAGATTCAAGTACTTGGTTGTAAATCAAACTATTTTCTTGAAAATTTGATTATTTTGTAGAAAATTTTAGTATTTTATTAAAAATGTATCATTGTGATCGAAAATCAACTGTTTTCTTGAATATCTGCGCACTTTGTCATTTCGGTTGAATTTTAATTTTTTTTTAGGATTCTACTATTTTGTTGAAAATGCATATTGATAAATTGTATTTTGGCAAAAGGGAAAATTAGTCAGGTAAAATTTAGAGAATTTGGAAATTAAGTTTTTCGGCCTCTCGCGTAAAGTTTAACAGATTCTTTCAAATGAATTATAAAATCGCTGAATTCCAAGTTAAATAAAAGCATGTAAGACAACTGACCCGCGAAAAAGAGGAGATCTACATTATATGATTATAGTTCTGTAGTTATATTATACATTACAGTTTACCCCCTGAGAAACTCAGGAAGCGAATTACTGAGCGCTGTGCTGTATCTGATAGGCTTCTTGATATTCCTCTGATACGCGTATACTCCGGTGATTTCGACTTCCCTCTCACTCGCCTCCTTCAGCGACAATTGATACCTTCTCATTCCCATTGTACTATAAAATATAAATTCACCAAGGCGGTTTCGTTGCTGAGCGTTGTAAATTGCCCTCCAATGGAGTTTACTGTATATGATTATAAAAACAGCGGATAAGTCTCCTTATACTTATTCTGATTACACACTGATTGCCGAAGCATGATTTTTCAATGAAAAACAAATCATTTCAGAGATATTTTAACCGCATTCTGAATCAATTCCAATAATACGACACCATTTTGTATTATTTAAAAAATTTATTAGTTCAGTTTTTACAACCACATCCCTAAATTCCGCTATCTGTATCCCGAATGTATGTATTTTTTATTTTTTGTTTAAGAATTTGTGCAGCCATAAAATTGAAAAATCTGAAAAAAGGATCCTGTGCAATATTTTTTAGAAGGTTTGGACCAATGCCAGCCTTTTTCTGTTTATACTTTTATTGTTTACTTAATCGTTTTCAAGTTATAATATTTTCAACAATGAAATTTTCAATAAAATTGATTTATACAGAAATATTAGAAATCAGCATACTGAAACCGTCAACACCTAAAAATCGACACCCTTTTTTGGAAGCAGGTCACACACACACACACACACACACACACACACACACACACACACACACACACACACACACACACACACACACACACACACACACACACACACACACACACACACACACACACACACACACACAAGCGCGCGCGCGCCAGTCAATTTCATATCTCATTGATAATTTAAACAGTTCTAACAGATACTAGAGTTTACAAAATTAATATTATTTTATTGAGGATCGGATCGGTTTGATCAAACAAAGAGTACAGGTTGAGAATAAGTTTGAAATTAAAGGCGAATAAAACTTCATGTGTATCAGAAAAATGAGACATGTATAACTTTCAAATTTTTTTTGTTTACAGCACATTTTTCATATTTGGTATACGCATTCACGCCATCAAGGTCTTACAAAAACTGTATGTGTGATCGATTTTTAATTGACGGCGTGGATAGTACGCTTTAAAACTCAGCTTTACTGTGCGAAATTAGTGCGAAATTATACATCTTACAGTATACTTTTCACATTCTTATCATTTATGATTGAGAAAGTATTAGAATTGTCGGAAATTTGACATTGCAATTTTTCAACGAATCTCCACGTTTGGAGACCCTCTGAATCCGAAAATCAAGTTTTTACAATGACGTCTGCCTGTCCATCCATGTGTGTAAAATGCTCTACTTTAGTACGAACCATTAACAAATTTCACGCCGTACGACATTACCAATCAAAGCCAAGCAAATGAGTGCCACGTCAGTCGTATGTTTTCACAACCAAAGGTATTATAAACATCAAGACACACTTTTCAGACGGCCCTACAGTCTCATAACAGGTTTTAAATGTATTAGGGATAACTTTTTTTATACCGATCCTTTGACTAAAGCCCAGATAAAAATTGCAAGAATACACACACAAATCTTTAAGAAAATTACTAAGGCAGCCAGTGTTGTATATTTGTATAGTGTTCGACTTTATTACCTTATGCACTGTATAATATATATGATTATATTACATAAATAAATGTCTTAGCTATTTATCAAGTCCCCATGCGGAAAAAGTTCAAGAAAGAATAAATGTTTTTTATGTTTCGATCCAAGGTAATGTTTATTGATAATATGTTTGATTAGTTAACAGAACTTTAAAATAAATTAAAGATCGTTGCTGACATGTGTGTCTTACGTGTTACCGATTGTCGAAATATCGACCCAAATAGCACTCATTTTCACGATCTCTAAAGTTGGTCCACAGGTTTCTTCTGTCATCTCCACAATAACTTCGTCGTTCAGACGTGTTGATTTCGTCAACATATGTACATTTCTTCTTATAATGCCAAAACATACACCAATCTTTGGACTTTGGTATCACCAGACAATCTATCGATATATTAAAAGAATGTTTTAAACAAATTCACACTTGACCTGTATATCTTATATTTTATACATAATTGATAATAGATTTGATTTTGTATACAATTATTTGAAAGTATAGTTTATCTTAATATTACATATGTCCGGGGCTCAAAGTTCACCATGATAAAACCATTCTTTTAATTCGCGCTATAAATATTAAAATGTAGATCAAAAGGCTAGCAAAATTCGAATTTTAAATCTAAATATAAAGAAGATAATTTTTTTACTTAAAGCTTGAGTTTCCTTAATTTTGAAAGGGGATTCGAAATTCAAGTTTCAATTTCATTAAAAAAATCCGAAAAATTGCAAACAGCAATTTTTTAATACAAAATCAAAGTTTATGGCACTCGACAACTTTAGACGTGTTTTTATCGAAAAATGGTTTTTCATAATTTCAATTGCAAAAATGCTTCGGCGACTCTTTTATAAAGTTAAAGGGTTCACCTTGTGCTCAATATTCCGTAAATCGTTATAAGTAATAGGGTAATAAGGGGGGAGTGGGCAGCGCCAACCAGTTAACAGTCAATGATTTTTTTAATGTTAAGGAGACGTGTAATTGATCCAGTTTTCTCTGATTTTGAGTTCTACATTACAGTGTATAAGCTTAGTCCCGTGTTTCCTATGTCCATGAATAGTTTCTTCCATTTAGCCCACAAGATAAGTAGCTGTTCCGCATTGCCGATCATTTATCAACGAAACTTTTGACACGTGTATCACCTAAGCACATGTAAATATTATTTTCGTCTGATCTGCCACTCTGGCCAGGACTCACTTATTTACGAGATTTAATATATTTTGGACTTAAATTACGTCTAATTATTATAATCACCTTGTCTGATATTGTTTTATCTATCAAAATATCAAATTTTATACTGTAAGTATTGTCATTAAAGTTAAAAACTTTATATTTTTTTAGTTAAACTTCCATTCTTTCACGGTAAAAACTATTTTCTGTATAATTTTTCTTTTACAACGTCAATTTTTCAGATTTTAGTAAGCAACACTATCTGTGTAATAAAATATATTTCATGCAAAGTAGAACTAAACTTGTTAAATAGTAGCCATGACATAAAAATCACCTTTGCCACACCGGTTGGCACTGTCCCGCCCCCTTAAAATAGAAATGATCCTGTATAAGACTTTATACCAACCACAAGAGCCCTTTACACACAAATTTTTCCTTGATTTAGACTGAATAATTAAAGATTCAAAGTTTACATTTCTTTAAAAATGACTAACAGCGTTCCGTACGTAGCGACCAGTATATCTACCTTTTAAATAGTGTTTACGTGTGTTACTGTATTTGTCTCGCTCAAACTGTATTCTCTTCAACCAGCATCTCGGTTATATTTCGTTTTGATAATCTCATCTTTTTCCTGGATACATTTCTTAGTTTAAAATGTCGTGGAGTATAGCGAATGACTCCAGACAATGATAATTTGTATAAATTATAAAATCTATAAACTCTGCAATATAAAATGTACACACACTCATATCGCTGGAGGAGTATTTTTAATTTAAATGGCAGTGAAAATTGAAAATAGCTTCTCTGTCTGCAAATCACGTTTTATATGCGAAAAAATAAGGCCTATATTAAAATGGCAAAAATTAAAAAATAATTTATATTCAATAAGTAAAAGATATCAAATATTTACACACAAATAAATTCATTTAATGGAACATCAGAATACGGTTAAACGTTTGTTATATTAGTTGTGAAGCGTAAATAATAAATAAAATAAAAAATAAAAGTAAAAAATAAACAATTTCACTGTAACCATAATAGTTACTACATATTGGGTTGTGACCATTCTAACAATCCATGGTCCTCCCTGTGAGTTCATACAATGGATTTCAAGAAACTATTTTGTTATTGGCAACTTTGTATTTTTTAAGCAATGAATCATTTAAAAAAATGTTTTGAAAAAATTGAAAATTACGAAAAAAAGTATATTTTCTTCAAAAATGAATTTTATGAAAAAATACTTTACACGTTTACATTACTCAGATAGAGCTAATAAAATAAATTCATAGTCGCGGCTGAAAAAAGTATAATTATTGTAGTGCCTGAAAATTTTCGTATTTTAGAGGTTCAGGCAAGCAAAATTACTAATAAAAACAAGTTTTTTCAGGAAAAAATGTTATAATGCAAAATATACATCTAATAATACAATTTCTGTATTTCATGCTCATAAATATACAAAAATAACGAAAAAGCACGATAAAATAAGATTTACAAATTGATAAAAACAATAACGCTTTGGTCCAGGTGGGTCTTTCAGGGCATACAGTCGATTTCTCATCGTTGCTAGGTGCACACAAACTAACTGACACTGATGCCCTTTAGGCAGCTGGACCTTTGGACCCTCTCAATTTTTTAGGGTGGGAATCCATGACCTGCCTTCGCACTGTGCCCTAAAAGACCCACCTGGACCACGAAGTATTAAGTCTCAGACATTAATGTTTATTATAATAGATATGTGTTTTTAATGACTAATTTTCAATAAAGATAACGTTATTTATTTCACTAAAATGTGTTTCGTAAGTTTTGCTGACAGGCTATAATAAAAATTTTATTCTTTTCATATGTAGTACTTAAAAAAACTATGTCTAGTAAATTACATATATTTTTGTTGGATTTTATTTTTTGCACAAATTATTACTTTTAATAGGTTTTAAATTGACTTCATAGCATTGTTTCTTTGAATGACTGTCAGGAACGTCAAAATTTAATTTCCCTTAACATTAAATAATTCTATTATTGAATTTTTAAAGCATTAAGAAGCCTTTCGATATTTATTTTACACATAAGCAGCTTTTAAAATTTATATGTTCCTGAAATAAAGAATTTTGATTTTTATTAAGCTACATTAAGTTGCATTGAAATTTAAGTGAAAGGTACTTATTTGTAGAATAATGGACAGACTGAATATTTTAATAAACTTATTCGTAAACTGTAATCACATGTGTAAACATGAACATTGTTCATTAATATATGCTCATAATATAATATTAATAAAAAATTTTAAAGTAATTTAAAGTAATTTTTATTAAAATCAGATACATCTTAATTACATTTACTTACATTTCACTTTATAACATTAACAAGTATTAGCAAATAGGCAGTGAGTTAAATATTTGCGAAAACCGCTTATTATTTTGACATCACATTTTTTGATAAGTTGATAATTGTGGCTTTTAGACGATCGCAAATTCATGAAATAGTACATTGTGTACCGAGAGAGAAAACGGCCGCTTTTGCTCTCCATGCACATACTTTTTCGACCGACAGCGGAGCGAAAGTGAGTTTTCGCTTTTTCAGCTGTACAAAGTGGTAACCGTAACTTTGAAATGATTGATTACAGGATCAGTATGAATTGAAAAAATTTGGCAACTTCGATTCTATGAGGACAAAGGGGAGTTTGGGGGCAAAACTAGGGGGTAGGGGGGTATGGAGGCGGAGCCCCCCTAGCGGGATCCAGGGGTAG
This sequence comes from Belonocnema kinseyi, assembly GCF_010883055.1. Taxonomy (NCBI): domain Eukaryota; kingdom Metazoa; phylum Arthropoda; class Insecta; order Hymenoptera; family Cynipidae; genus Belonocnema; species Belonocnema kinseyi. Next base: position 106,644,086 of record NC_046660.1, on the reverse strand, counting down.
TGCCCCGGCCAGCGGGTGCGGTACAGGCGTGGAATCGCTTGGTTTCGCTCATCCCCAACGGGGCGAAAACGAGCGTTTTGACTCCGCTGTCTGACAAAATATATTATTTATATGATTATGAGTAAATAATGGCTTGCCGTACGAGAAAATGTTACGAGAGTACACGCAGAGAAATTTCTAGAGATTAATTCACGGCACTGCATTTTGATTTTATTCGCACTTTGGTGCAAGAGCTAAGATCTCGGGACCCATGCTTTTAGAGCATTAAGTTGATTATTCAAGTTGATTTTTAATTCGATAGTGGAAAGCAATGGAGGCGTGATAAGAATATGTATAAATTTACTTAGGACTGCATATAATAATTGCAAAAACTGTGGGATAACGTGAGAAATAAAAATGTTTAATAAAATAATGCGTTGATTTGATATTCATGACTTTACTGAAACGATATGCTGATCAAATTGTAAAATTGTAAACGTGACTTAGTCTCTCTTCAATTTAAAAACATTTCCTACTTATTGTTTGAACAAAATTAGGAAAAAGAAGAATTTTTTAGTCATCCAATGACATTGGATCAATGGACCTTCAATAAGAATAACGTACTTAAGTTTCTAAAGAATTTTATTTTTATCTTATAGCGTTTTTTCTTACGTAAAAGATATTCTCCAAAATTGAATCAGAGAGAATATTTAGATGCCAAAAAGATTTTATAAATTTTTGTTGTTAATAAATAATGAAATTTTTTACACAAAAACAATCAATGATTTTAAAAAAATAAACAATGTATTCGCAATCAGGCGACTATTTTTATCTCTTAAGCCAAATAGATCTCGGGGACTTCTTACTGTATATAAAAAAAAATAATTATTCAAACTGTAAATGATTTGGACTCAAACTAATTATTTTTTACGTACGAAGATTCATTTAGAGTAAAAATGTGTCCAACGTTGACTCTAAACAGTTAATAATGATCAATGTTTGTGCGTGATATTTTTTATTAAACAACTGGTAACTCTCCATATTAATTAATTCTTATGTAAAATAAGATAATGTTTTAAAACTCTGAAGTCATCATATTCGCATATCCGTTCACGCTACCTTGAACACAGTGTTTAATTTATATCCAACCTAAATACATTTCTTTATCTCTTAGTTTTATATTTTCATTCTCTTAGGTTACTCTTCGATTTTTTCTAACTTTTTTTGGTGGTTTAAAAATGTTCTATTTATATTTATAAAAACTTTCATAGTCTAATGCATAAAAAATATGAAACAAAAAGTTAATTGTTACAACATCAAACGTTCGATTTATGTCGAATTGACCTCTGAATTGACGTCCAAATCTACGAAATCTTTCTTAAACTGAACTAAATTTAATTGAAATCTTTTGAAGTAGCTTAAATTCTCTTGAATTTAAATAAGTTCTCTCTAATTATCTTCAATTCTGTCGAATTCCTCCTTATTTAATTGAAATCGTTAAAATTATCGAAGATTCCTTCACATTCGTTTGAGTTTTTTTCAATGCAATACCAAGGTGGTAAAAAGAATTTTTGTACAGTGACACGCTTTGAGTAAGCATAAATTGTCAACTTTACAGAAGGTGATGATTTCTCTACAATATACTTTTATATTGCGAACGGCTAGTGTTGGAACTATAATCTTTCTCTCTTTTTTGTCAATTTAAAAATGAAGAAAATTACCCTATTTGATTTTTTAAAAGGTAAATGTTTGTCTAAATATAACGTTTTTTATATGTAAAACCTTATTTCTCAAAGTTTTCTACTATTATGCTGGCGATGCATTCATATGATTAAAAAGACTTCAACATCTTACAAGCATGTGAAATGTCATTCAATGAATTTAACATATTGTTTACCAGGGTTATCTAAGAAATAATGAAATATATTCTTGATCATATTTTGTTTTATAAAAAAATTGGTTGAGTTCAGTTTTTCTGATCTAACAGATTTCGCATCTACAGGAAAAGTATATGTAAGATGTCAACAAAATTTTTCACATTATTTACATCAAATCATTATAAACAATAATTATTTCCGTACTTACAGCTGCTAGGAACATCTGAATTTTAATTGCGCATTACTATACAGAAAGGTGTATTTTATCTTTATTTTTCTAAAGTTCTACGTGGAATATATTCGTTGCGAAAATATTATTTAAACCAAATTCGTAGAAAATCTGTTAAATATTTCAGCGAAACTCTACTTAATATCTTTTTTTGCGTACAAAATATGATTGCTTGAAAAAAATTTCTTTCACCCCACTGTCATTTTTGGATTCAGAAATTTAAAAAAATGTTTCTAAATACTTTCAACTATCCAATCAGAGAATTCAATAGCCAAAACCCGATATCGATTCTTGTTACAACAATGTAAATTCATCACTGCTTTGTCTTCTCTGAAAAACGCAAAATGTTAATTATCAAATTCCTTTCTCTTACAATATGTGTCACAAGATATTTGTTAAGGTCTCCTGTTAAAGTTTGTTTTATTCTCTAAGAATAAACAAACAACTGAATAAGAAATCAGACTCGAACTTTTCAAGGCTTCAAAAGGACGCACATCCAAAAATTTTTAAACAAAGATCTCTTTGCTGCTAATTTGTTTAAGAACATTGACTTTTTTCAGCTTATTTAACTGTATCTACTATTAGTAGACTCTCGAAGTCGAAGTCTTGCGTCTCCACATATGCCTTGTATAAATAATTAGCCATTTTTACGCTTTCCCGGAAACCTAGACACCCTGAGTAAAACTTTTGAATAAAATTTGCACATCTAATACAGCTAAGGAAACCCCTTATATTTTAAAGCATAACAAATTTCGCTGATGAAACCAAGTGCTATTTACGCGATGTTAAATCAAACAATATTAAAAATAATAGATTTTTTAAGGAAAAAACAGTAGAAAATATAACAAATGGAAGTCTCAAGACTTGAGAGTTGCAAAATATCACTTAAAAAATTATGGGTAAAATAAACAGAATGGCGAGTTCAATCTGAATTTAAAAGAAATTCTGTTTATTTTATACTGAAATCTAGTAGGTTCAAGTAGATTTTTTTACTAGAAAGTCTGATTGTTAACTGGAACATCTTGTAATTTCATACTCACGTAGAAGTTTTTTCTGGCTGTTTTTCTATCATTTAGAGTACTGAGCCTGTTAGCATTATTTTTTATTTGATGGCGTTCATGTCGTTACAGAACAGATGTTTATACGAAGAATTAAAGTCTCGTTAAATTGATCCTTGACAATCGGAAATCTTACAGTTTCTTGTTGAAGCATTTGCCTATTTTTATACGGCCGACTGCGATGAGGACGTCATACAACTTCCCCTTTTCAACTTCCCCGTATATTGTGTTTGACATTTAATGGAATAGACAGGGAAAAGGATACTAATAATATATTCTTTCTCACGGCATCACGGAATATAAAAAGGCTCCTGTGTGTATATTGATACAAAGGTTAAACTCAACGATGTACGCCGCACAAATAGCCCCAAGGTTTCTTCGAGACCAATGGTAACCAGTCACTGACCATTATTAATTATTTATAATGTCTATTTCTGCTTATCGAACCGACATTCACGATCTGTTTGCAAGCATCATCCGTCACATTCCCAATAATATATCTAAACTTGCTCTCAAAGATAAAAAAGATTTTTCCCTAAATATATGAAAGCACTCTAAAATCATTCGAAAATAATACCTAATGAAATTTCTGATTGTTACAATTTTCAGTTTCACATAGACTTTTTTACTGTAGGTTGTATTACATCCTTTATATTTAACTGTCTTTTTAATGTACTGTGGGAGACCCGTGTATTTGAAAAAAAAACAACAATTTAATAGCCCAAAAGAAGGTCAAGATAAATTTAGTTTTAATTTAAATGTAATGCCCGTTTTAATGGAGTTATTATCTCTATAATATCATACTTTTTTAATTAATAATTTTTTTACATCCCTAATTTTTATGCTAATACGTGAGCTGCTTCTACACCACTCAAATTCTGACATTAAGTCTGTTTTGATCCGATGAGATAAATTCAATGAAAACAATAGACATCTTCATGGAAGTACCTATCAGTCGATATCTTGTCAATATTATTGATCGATATGACGTAGAATAAGATTATTGAAGGTCTGCTGAATGCTGATGATAATATATTGAATATCAATTTTAATTATCTCTGAAATTAATCAATAAAAAGCGTTCAAAGCGTTCAAACCCTACATTATATTTTGTAATGATAATGTATTATAAAGTATTATAACATTAGCTTATTATGATTTTATTTTATTCGAATTGCATATTCAGTGGGAGTTGTACAAAAAAGTTGGACATTTTTGTTAGGAATCATAATTTTTCTAGCAAAAACAGAAAATAATTTTTTTTTATCACACGGCCATCCTAAGTGCAATTTCATTTACTGCTAACGATAGCTAAAATAATTCTTTTTAGCATAGGCCGTACAATTTTTACGTAGGATATTTAGGGTATTTTAGTATCGACTTCTTACCCCACTCACATTACTGGACTCCGTCTCTGAACTCTTTTGGGTTTTTAGATTAGGACTCTATGCAATGCCTCGACTCTGACTTGTACTGCAACTTTCATATTCGGCCGAAAAATTGCCACTCAGGGTCCTTGTGTCACAAATAAATATTTTTTAATTAAGTACAAAATGTATGATTTTATTATTCTGAATAATTTGTTGAAAAAAATGCAAGTATAATTACTTCAGCTTTTATCTTTGTTCTCTCAAAAAGTATTCTTAAAATCACAGCAGAGCAATGGAACTATTGATACAATTTCAGGAAAACAAGCATTTTTTCTTGTTTTAATTTCTCTACGTATCTATTGATAACCTGTATAGTTATCAAAAGTAATTAATATATTTATTAATTAATATTGTCGAGTTTCCTTCCTTTGTAAAGCAAAAATTTGCTACAGAATTTAAATGTGCGCTCAATTTGTCCAGAACTGGTTCGGAATTTAATAAAAAATACAGGAACAAAAGTGTAAGAAAATAATTAATAATCCTACTAGCGATTGATTATAATTTTTGTATTCTCTTCCGGCATATTTTGCCGGATTTTAATTTTTCTCCCACTATATTTTTATCTTAAAGAGAGAGCAGTATCTAGCTTCATTTCATCCAAGAATCGCAGGATAAAAGAGATTGCTCCTTTTTAATTTTCACCAGCTGATGAATGACGATACATACTCGTGGTACAACCGCGATCTACCATCGTTGAATCGCATCATTCGAAATAGGCGCTTCCTTTATTTTTATTTGCCGACATTATGTTGCCAGATATTAATTTTTAAACTGGTTGGAATCAACCTTGAGTTCCTTGGAATTCATCAAAAATTCTATGAAATCCTTTAGAATTCTTTAGAATTAAATTACGGTGACGATAAGATATACTGAAAGAGAAAATTACAATTCGACAAAATATAACGAAAGAGAAAATTCAAATCCAACATATTTTGTTGAAAAGCAATACTCGACCTTGATTATTATTCTATTAAAGTGAAGAATGCGGTATTATTATACTTTAATCAAAAAAATCGTTAGCCTATGAATAAAGTGCAGAGAAATATTTTCATAAGTTACTTCTATGGTAAAACTTGACTTCATAATATGTTATCTATGATCTTCGACATTAAACGATAAACTTCGTGGGATACATCGTGACGTTTTCCACCATTTACACTAAAAATTGCAGTCAAATTTGTTTTGATTTCTTTTTCATTAACATTTTTGTCGTTTTCTTCTTCAGGAAATTGCTTGCAGCAGCGAGTAAATAAATGGTAAACTCTGTTCTTTTGAATAAAGATTTTATCGGAGTCTTAATATAATTCCTGTCATCTATGAGTCCAGACTATCAAATTTTGTATCCCGATCAAAATAGATCAAGTGCTTGGGGCATTCGGAAAATGGTTTCTGCGTCAATATAGTTTTAACAAATCGAAATGATTTTCGAAACCGTTTATATCCTCTTTTTACTGCGTATACTATATTTCAAATGTATTGCTTATTTGCTTAATTATATACATTTGTTTATAATGAAAATCTAAAATTTTGCAGTAACTTTTCAATCTGTTAGAAGTTTCGAATTTAATAAGAGTTGCAAGCTATTAGGGAAGTTTTATTGAATTCCAGAAAGTTGAAAGACGTAGAGAGATCCACTTCTATAGATTGTGCGAATTCTTGCCAAAAGTTAGCATGAGTAATAATGATGAACTTCCTAGAAATGGAAGCGAGTACCAAAGACTAATGTTTACAACTACTATAGAATGATATTGTTTTTTAAAGTAAATTTGAAAAATGAGATTGCTTTTCCTTTGATTAGCATTGATGGCTACTCTTAATTAATGTCAGAGAATTCCTAAGGATTCGGATATTTAGATGGAAGAAGAGAATTGCTTCACTCCAAGTCATTAGGTTAATTTGAGTCTTATATTAGTTATAAAAATGGTGAGTAATTTCTCCGAAGCAAGTGAGTAAGCAACAATACATTTTTTTAGATGCCTCGCAATCACACATAATAAATAACACATAAAGTCCAGTGAATGATATATGATATTTGTAGATTCTAATTTTATGCTAAGTAAAAAATTTGTCCCACGTACTTTTACAATCCTGATCATTTTAAATTCATTACCAGTATTAAACGTGCAGACAAAATATCATGTATTGTGGCGTATGGATAGTTAATAATAATTATATCCTGTGTGTGGTTTTTATTTATTGAAGAGTCAATAATGGAAACTTCTTTTGGACACTCTAGTATTATATTCCATGAAAATAAATCAATGGTACCAAAGAGTTGACAAATTCAACTATAATTTGTAAAGTTTTTTTATTTCACAGAACTCTAGTACTATGTCGAAATACAATATAATTCATATAGACGTTACAATAATGTATTAATTAAAATAAGTTTTCTTGTCGCAAAAAGATACATTTGAGTGGAGCAATTTGATTTTCATCAGTCAAGTCGCTTGCTCGTTGGAGCTACGTATTACGTATGTAAAATATTATTATTACTAACCATAATTGACTTCAAATTTTGCACTATAAAAAAGATGAATGTTGACTTGGGGAATTGAAAATGGGATAAAAGGGTTGGAAAAAGGTTTGTGGGTTGTCAAATGGATCTGAGGGGTGTAAAGGCGCAGATTGAATTCCATCATAATTCCTGGCATGGAATGAGGTAGTTTTGGAAAATGTATGTCCAGGACAAAAAACTCTGCAATAATAAACAGTATATCTTGGATGTTTATTCATGCAACAAATGTATGGATGATTTGTTTTAATTTATACAGTTAAATAAATGTCAAAGATAGTCTCAACTGTTCTGCTTGAGCTTGCTTCAAGTGGAATGAATAATAAATAGAGATTCCTGATTAAAATTCTTGCCTTGAAACGCGAAACTTTAGCTTCCTGGGGTTTGAACAGTTTTAAAAGTATTGAGCATTGGCTCGGAATTATTAGATTTTTAAATGCTCGTTTAGAAGCGTTGAAGTAATAGAGTGTTAAAAGTGCGAATTTTATTCTAGTTCCTCTAAGCTAATTAAAGTCTTAGAGTTATTCTTTATACAATTTTGGAAATTACATTATTTGTAGATCTAGACAAGGATTTAAAGGCATAAATTAAAATAATTTAAATTCTAATTTGAATCTTTTTAAATAAATCTTGTATAATAAGTGTATTTTTATATAATTTTTAATGCACTAATATATTCTTGTACACGTACAGCCTTTATTAAATTATTGGGAAAATTATTATTGCTTTCTTTAACCTTGTATTTGTATTTTTTGTGTATATAATCAGGTATTTTTCGACAGAAAAATTCGTTTCTTTTCGATACCAGTCTTTTCAGATAAAAACTTGATGGGAACTTCTGCAACATTCATAATGAGTCGATGAATTTTATTAATTCTTTAAACTATTTTGATGAACAAATACATTAATCAGGCATTTGTCTACAGAAAAATTCATTTTTTTCTATGTCAACAGTTTTAATTAGGATATTGACCAAAATAATTTCCCTAGACAGATGCTCGAATAATGCATTTGTTCATTCAATTTGTTTAAAAAATAAATAAAATTTATCAACCAATTATGAATTTCGCTGAAATCATCATGGACTTCCCAATTAAAAAGACTGAGATAAAGAAAAACGAATTTTTCCGTCCACAGATGCCTGAATGATGAATTTTTTTGTTAAATTTGTTTATAAAAATCATAAAATTCGTCAACTCATCATGAATGTTGTCGGATTTACTATGAAGATCCCAATTGAAAGTCTGATATTGAAACAAAAAAGAATTGTTCCATCGATAGATGCCCCAATAATACATTTGTTTATAATATTTGTTTTAAAAAAATTATAAAATTGATCAAAAAATTATTAATTTTTCTGAAATTGTCATGAAGTTCTCAACTGAAAAGACTGCCATTGAAAAAAACGAATTTTTCTTTCGACAAACGCCCGAATAATGCATTTTTAAAATTAAATTTGTTTAAAATTTTATAAGATTAATCAACAAATTATACATTTTGATAAAACTATCATAAATTTCCAAATTGAAAAAATTGACATAGAAAAAAACGAATATTTCTGTCAAAAAATTCCTGATTACTGCATTTGTATATTAAATTTGTTTATAATATAAACTATTATAATCAGAAGAGGAATTAGTTTATATAATATACTTTCGATTCCAATTTCTTGCAACATAACTTGAAAAAACGTGTATTCATGGAAAATCGTAGAAAAATTTTTTTCAACAAATAATTTGTTGATAACAAATTTTTTTGTACTTTTTTTTTGACGAAATCGGTGAAGATTTGTGGACTGTACGTTATTCTGAACCAAACAAGTCATTTTTCTTCCCAATGTGCGGCACTCCTTCAGGTACGAAACCAAAAACTCTTTTTTTTTTTTAGAATAATCTTGTAGGGCATTAAAGAAGAAAGATTTTTCTTCTCTTGACTCTTTTCCATATCGTGCGTTATTTGGCTTAAAATGTTGATTTTCGTGTGTTTTTTAGAATTTTGTAAATGCTATAACTCTGGAAAATTTTGGTTCTATAGAAAAAAGTCATTATTATTATGATAAATTATAAATTATTATAATAAATATGGATAAATTGTTCGTCTATTTGAATACTATAAATATCCGAACAGAAAATTTTTGAATTTGAAAAAAGTGGTCTTAACAATTTTCAAAATACGCTCACTTTTTGAATTTTTATCCAAATGGCTAGCTAACGAACTTGTCCTTTATTTTAGGACACTAAAAAAGTATACCAAAGCAAAATCCAATATTTCAATTCTTCCGAAACTTATTGGACTGACAAACTAAAAATCTACAGACACACACACAGACAGACGAACAGGCAGACAGACATACACATTCTTAAAAATCTGTTTTTCGGATTCAGGGGGTCTCAAAACGTGGAAATTTGACAAAGACGGG
>NC_046660.1:106626528-106634569 GCF_010883055.1 Belonocnema kinseyi | reverse complement strand
CACAAATCTTATACCTTCTCTTGATGAGAATGTAAAAAGAATATTAAATATCATTTTTGTACTTTGAACGAAACTTATTTCGAAAATAAATCCTTTTTTCAAATTACTTAAAAAAATTACATTAAAACAATACAAAATAAAAAACGAATTTAAGAATTATTTAAATTTTTCTTGGAAATTGTTTTTTAAGCATTCTATAACGAAACCCAAAAACAATATAAGACCTCTCTTGTCACCCCCATTTAAAGTTCGTTCAGATTCATCGTGGACTATAACGAATATGAAGAAAAAATATTAATAGAATTGCTATTTACCCTTATTTAAATTTCTAACAAAGAAAACGTGTACATAGAAAACTTGTCGCAATTGACGTATCTATATATACTAGAAGAAATTCTGAAAAATTTGCGGACAAAAAAACTTTTTCTCTTCAATAGATGCCGATTTATGGTCCTTCAAAGAACCCGGATTTAAAAAAAAACAGTCGAAAAACCCCAATTCTGAAGTTTGTATATGTACTTTGGAACCTGTTAATTTTACAAAAAAATGTCAAAAGTTAAATTAAAGTAGACACAATTTTCAGTAATTCTAAAAAATTCAATGATCTAGCGTCAATAGGTCATAAGTTATAGCCCCACGAAGTTGACCCTTGTGACCTATTTTTCAGGGCAAATTACTCGTGTTCAGTTTTTTCAAAATACTTCACTTCTCCGTCAAGCTACATAAGTGCTGCAAGAGAACAAGTTTCAGGGCAGAACATTCAGCGGGGATCTAAAAAATATATATAATCTTCTAGTGTGTATAGATCAAGAGTTGTGACTCTTTAAAAAAAGGTCACAATTTATGGTCATGAAACTTGGACCCTTTCAATTCGGAAGGCTCTATGTGTTCTGGAAAATGTACTACGACCGAATTTGAGCATTTTAGTGCCATGTATGCACTTCCAGTTTATTACAACCTCACTTTTCTCTTTTTTTATTGAGAAACAATCAATTGTTCAACAAATATTAAAATAATATGCTTCACTCTATCATTTGTGTGCATATTTAATGTATTTAAGATTTAACGTCCTGGTAGTCGTGACGGTCCCAGTAATCGTGAAGCTTGCTTATAATTTGAATAGATTATAAAAATATATGTTAAAAGTAACAGCTAATGTTAAAATCCACTTGTTTTTAGCATTTCATAATAGCCAATAGACACTTCATTTATTTAAAATAAATAAAAAGCAAGAAATTTGGCATCAAGGTTACTGGGACTAATGTCACGATTTTTGGGACGTTTACCTTACTTTGTAAAAATCACGTCCAAAATATCTGTTGTCGAAATTAGTTAAAAAAATATCAACTACCTGGTTTAATGGAAAACCATTTTTAAAAAAGCGCCTACTACTTTATCTCCAGCGTCGTGTGGAACAGAGTTCATTTTACAAAATAATTGTTCAATTTTTAGCATTCTTAACATTGAATTATACAAAGTTATAAAACGGATCCCTTTAATATTTTTTATAAATAATAAATAAACAATGTCAAATCAGTTAATTTGTATTCTTTCATTTAATTTCGAAAAAAGATATTCTGGTAGTAATTTTCACAAAGTAAATACATAAAATATGCACACACTTGATAGAGTGAAGCGTATTATTTAAATAGTTTTTGAACAATTGATTGCTTTTCAATAAAAAATTAGAAAAAGTTAACTTGTAATGAACTACAAATGCATACATTTTCCAGAACATAGAGAGTCTTCCGAAACACAATTTTTGGAACTTTTTTCGAACATATGTCCGGGACGCATTGGTGTCATTTCTAGAAAGCATAGAATTTTAATCAGGACCCCTAAATAAACCGTTTTAGCAAAAAACCTCACATTACCTACTTAATACGGTGTAAAAGTACCAGACGTCTGGACTATCAGGCTAAATAACAATTCTATTATTATTACATTCTCATCAGAGAAGGTATTAGATTTGTCTAAAATTTGTCTCACCCAGTTTTGTTGAAATGTACACGTTTTGAGACCCTCTGAATACGAAAAACAGGTTTTTACGAATGTGTCTTTCTTTCTTTTTGTATGTATGCAACAATGTTTATGTGCATGTATTTGCATGTTTGCTTATGCGTATGTGTGTATGCATGTGTATGTATATATGGATGTATATACGTCTGCCTGTTTGCACGGTAAATTTAAAAGAAATTAATTTATTAGATTGGTCTTTGGTACACTCTTTTAGTGTCCTCACCCAAATGTCAGATTCATTAACCAGCCATTTTGAATAAAAATTCAAAAACTTAGCGCGTTTTTAATATTTTTGAGACCACTTTTTTCAAAATTAAAAAATTTTCTGTACAAGTTGTCTGTAAAAGTTCTCTGTGAAGGCGAAAAATTTATACCAATGACATTTTTACAAAACTAAAAATTACCCGACAAGATTATCATTACAACTTTTGAGTTTTCATGAAAACTAGAAAATTTAAATTTTGACAGTATAGCAAATAATGGAAAATTCAAAAATAAAATTTTTTCATTCAACAATTTTACAGTATATCAAAGATTCTCAAATATATGAACTCTATTTGAACTCTGAAGTTTCGTTGGACTGCTGTTGTAACAAGACTCTCGGCCCTAGACTCTTGGAGAGATTCGTTTTGTAAACTATTAGAAGATAATGCAATAGGACACCACTACTGCGATGTAGAACACGCTGCGGTAGAAAATGCAATTGAAATATAATTGGGAATAAGCAAATTCCGTTTTTGAAAGAAAGTCAGAAGTGAAACACGAGATACGTAATAAGAATGTGTTTGTTTAAGGCTTAAGCCAAAGGAGCTTTAAGAAAAGAGAATCCACAATCACCACATTATCCCTAGGTGCGCTCAAACCTTCGAGCGAAGCAAGCCGCGCGCTCAGTGTGCGATGAGAATGTGCCCTCTAGACAGGCAGATTTTTTTTACTTCTATCTTCGTTATAATCCTGATAAGGTCATGATTTCATAGTGAAATGCATAGACGTTTCCATTAGAAATAAGAACTTCCTTATTTCAAAACCTTTCCATGGCAAGACCAAAGTCCAAAATAAAAAATTAACTTTGTTTTTATGAGGTCTAAAATAAAAACAATAACATCATACAATTTTATTAAGATGTGGTTGCTCATATAACAAAATGAAATGCCAAACTTAAGTCTTTATTTTTACTATGATAAATTCAATATATAAAAAGGTTAATGAGGTAAACAATTTATAACACATGTTAAAATTAAATCTTATATACTAGTACTTTGTCACAATCGAATTTCATGTAGATTATATTTATCTACCTAGGAGTAATCGCAGCAATGCACGTAACACATTTTTTATACTTTTTAGCGTGTTAAGAAAAAATCAATTCACAAGTGTTGAAAATTTCACAAAAGGTATTAAATTCGTAATTACACTTCACTTAAAAAATTCATGGTTGTGCAAAATATTACTGATTATTAATTTACAAGTTTTTCTTATTCAGATAAATTTTTAATTAGGACATTTTTGACATTTTTATAATGAGAGAAAATCTGAAAAATAACATTGTGTCTGAAATTTCTCGACTTTTTGCAACATCTACTGTGGCTACCACATGTCGTCATCATTGACGACACTTGAATTTCATTAACTTTTTTTAGCTGAAATTTTAAAATTTCCAGCATATGAATAATTTGTAAACTACCCATTAATAAGCATAGAATAGAGAAAAATTAATATTTTCAGTTTTCAGCGCAAAAGTGAAGATTATTCTATTATTTTTAATGCGCGATTCTGCTATCTGCCCAAAATACCACAATAAGAATAAGATAGCTCCTAAACTTATTCACTTCTATTTCCATAGCGACTGCCACACAGTTTTCTAATCTCCCAAGGAGAACGTGTTTCCAATATATTTAATTCCTTCTAATTGTACCGGTAATGCACCTCACAGAGATATTTTTTATTCCTCAGAAGTGGTCATATTTTGATTTTATTTAATTCCTTCTAAAAAGTTCACAAAATATGTGCAATAAGTTGTTTTAATTCCTTCCTGCGGAATGTAAATTCTGAAATTTTAATTCTCACCAATGCAACTCTGCCACTCTAGAGTTAAAATTACTTAAATTCACACATTTGCACAGATTTCTTTGTTGTATTTTTTAAGACGCTTAAATAAATTATCAAAATATAAATAAATATAAATTTGAATATTTTTCAAATTTATAAGTTATAAAAAGATTTAATAATGAAAAATAGGTAAAATAAATGCTTTCGTTAAGTTTTACTAAGTCGATTGTGAGGAATAGCATTTGCACTTTTTCTGTTCCCGTTGGGGGATTTTTAGACGGAGCAAAAATTGCGTATTCGTAGGAATACAAATTCTTAATTTTTCTGAATTCAACGCTTGTTACCGGGTAGCTGTTACCCAATTTCATCATATATTCTGGTCTTATAGCAGGTTAGAATACTACTGGCTTTGAAGTTTGGTGATAATTCATACCTGCATTTGCATTTGATCCCCCCATCTGCCCCTTCCCATCTGAGACTACGATATAAAAATGTAAGGGGGTGCCTTGAAAGTATAAATGGTGCTGCCCCTCCATTTCCCCCTCCCCAATATTTCTATGACCCGTCCGGGAGCGCAAAGAAAGTGTGTAAAAGTTGATGACGGTTGGCCATAAACTGTGGATATTCATAAGTATCAACTGATAAAGGCCACTTAATTTTATATATTAGATTTACCTGTTCGAAAACACAAAGAGCATATGCGAAATTTGCTGCCGATTGGTCAAAAACTGTAGATTTTTAAAAGAATCATACTTTTTAGTCCACTTGATTTTATATATTAGATTACAAAAATTGTAATATTTTCATCATTCTGGAAGTTCTATCTCGCGGCAAAAGCAAATGTTGAAAATACCCAAACATTGTTTTGTAGAAATGTGTCCTGAGTGACGTTCAAAAATCGGGGATTTTCGATCTTTATTTTTATACATTTATTCGACATGTGCTCAAGATTTCAAATTCATTAATTCAGATAAATTTTTATTTATTTTTAGGCAGTGTCTATGTGTACCGAAAAAATCTGGCTATTTGCACAAAAATTTCAATATACTTAGTTATGACTTTATTTTGAAAGGAGTTACTTCCTAAAGTTAAATTAATTAAGTTTCAATAATTACTAGCGAAATAATACTAATTTGATTAGAAAAAAGTGACCCACTAAAGATTAATAGAAAAAAAAACAATTCGATTTTTTGAAATATTAACTAATTCGAAAGAAAATGTATAGAAATGGAACACGTGACAAATAGAAAACTTGAATAAAACATCGGCATTGCTTAATATTTTCAACTTTATTAAAACAATACGAAAGGTAATATTGTAGAATTAAAAAATTGGCTACGTCATGTTTACCGTTGTAATTAATATGAAGTTTATTGCCACAAAGTGCAAAAATGTTAATAGTTTACACCCTTACCTTCTCGTCCAAAAATTTTTAATTTATTTTATATTGTTAAAGAAAATGTCTTGTCTACTCTTTTATATAATTCTCAAGAAGATACATGCATATTTTTGAAACGAAAGACATTGATACCATTAAGAAGATTATTCTAATTTCTCCACTATTCATACGGAATTAATAATATGCCTAAGAAAGCACATAGTAGAGTACGCATAATAAAAGTCTTCGGAAAAAGGGAAGTTCATAGCCGAGTGGGCGCTAACTTGATCCTAGCAAGCTCCTCCAACTTCCTGCGCTTAAAGCGAGTTCAGCTATAGACTTTTATGCGAACAGTCTCACATTTTTATGTATCTACCTTCTTTTGACCAAAAGGACTCCATTTTTTATCGCAAAATTAAGTCGAGATCCTCCTCCATATAAGAAATTAATATAAAAGTAAAAGGATATAAAAAGGGTAAGCAGGATTCAATCGCATCACGTTTTTCCTCAGAATGTAGCGGTTGTCGTAGTGAAATAGAATGAATGTAGAGCTAAATATAGAGCCTATCGACCGCTCTGGCTCACCTACCTGTAGCATGTATAATTTGCATGTCGAGCGTCTTTTAGATTCCCAAATATAGGCACAGTTAATGGACGCACGATGTTAAAAATATACGCATACCCGGTAGATGAATGGAGCTTGCGAGATCGATATTTGTTGCTCAGAGGGTTTCTAAGATGTCAATAAAATGCACAAGTATGTTGCTCCTCGCATCACGATTTTCTCGTTACGTCAGAAATGTTTTTTCTAATTCGTCACACGTCTGCAGCTGACGTCCGGAAATCGATGAATTCCACCGTTCAGATCTCCGTTCTTAAATGTTCGTACGATTTATTTCCGGGTGAAATCTCACACCTTTATCTAAAAAATTTCCGATTCTTTATTCTAACTCTTTCTCCAACATTTTTATTCTGCGCCCATGATTTTATTTTTATCGGTCTTTCTAAATAAAGGATATTATATTAGTCAAAATTGTAAGATCTGCAAAAGACGTACCCTCCCGCTAAAATCGTTTTTAGATTATTCTAGTTGTAGGGCTGCTTTTTTGCGTTCCTCTGCTCGGGGAAAATTACATCTCACGCATTAATGGCAATAGAAAATTTTAGATAAATTTTGTGGCATACGCAAAAAATGTGATGGTTGATTCTTTTATGACAGATAGTGGCGCGGCTATTCTTATGCATATTGTTTTTAATAATGAAGTGTATATTATATATTGTAGGTACCCGTAAAAAAACAGATCTAAGCCGTACCAAAAGAACTGTCAGGCATTTTATATTTATTATTATTAATATTATTGTTATTTTTATTACTTTACATTTACATCACATTCAATCGTCGATTTGCGACTAAAAACATGAAACTTTTAGGAAAACGACAAAAGATACAATAAAATCTTTAATGACAAAACTATTCATCTAGATTAGATCGACATTTTTGCCTTCAACTGTTTTTTGATAGGACTTAGACTTTTTTAAATTATAAAAACAAAAGAATTAAATCACATATGTTTTTATTATTAATTCGTATTATGAATTGTGATAATATACATTTACTGAAATAATACATTTTTCATCGTAGCTGCGAATAAAAATTAATTCAAAATAGGGGACAGATATTTGAAAAATCATGAAAAATAACATTTAAACTTTTATTTTCAATATATGATTGAACAGTACCGGAAAGGTGTAAATCAATTATCATCATATACAATTAATATAATAGAGTTGAACATAATAACGAAAAATTTGCCTGTCCGGCTTTCATCGAGTGTGAAGCATAATACGCGTGATGAGAATGTGTTCGTTCCAGTCGAAGAAGCTTTACAAAAGAAAATTCACATTCACGAAATTACAGTTGTCAGTGGATTAAGAATTCTAGAAATTCTCCATCATTTTTTCACACGATAATAAGTCCTTGAGGTGGACCCCCATCTGAGTCGAAATGCCTGTTACTTATAAAAACACAAGCAGTTTATTTGTGGACTTTGAAGCTAATTTTAACATCATAAAATAAAAACCTAAATAAATGTCACTACCTTTATTTTATAAAATAATAATTTTGCATTTTGTTGAATTATTTTCTAAGAATTAGGAAATATATTTTAAAGAAATAAGGTTTTTGAGTCAGCCCTGATAAAAGTTTATTATAAGTGTTAAGACCAAAAATCATTATAATTATATGTAGTAACCTCAAAATTTATTCATGCTCTTTGTCCACATTGAAGCTCTTATGTTTCCGCTCGTTTACAGCATCCTTTTCTCTCTTGTATTTTCTTCTACCACCCAGTTTGGCAGTATATTAGTATACATCAATTTAACATCTTATAAAATTATATGCCCACTTGAACTTCTTGCGATTGAATGGAAATTCTTTAGTTTACATATATATTCATAAATTCTTATCCATGGTATAATGAAAATACAACAAAATCTCGCTTTCAGTCCAGTGTCGAGTGTTGCCTTTAAATAGCCTTGGACTGGTTTCGGGGGGATTGAAATGTAAACAATGAGGGCCGCCTGACTCGTTTCTAA
>NC_046660.1:106605860-106626428 GCF_010883055.1 Belonocnema kinseyi | reverse complement strand
TCGCGACCGCTCTCGCCCTGCTCCCCTGATAAACTACGGGAGTTAGCAGTTCTAGGAAGGCTGAGAACGGGGTGACTGAAAGCGAGAGTTTGGTGGAACATCAGAAAAGATATGAGAAGTCCAATGTGGATTTATGTCTAGAAGATCATGTGCAGATCAGATATTTATCTTGAGACAAGTCACTGGAAAAGTTCAAAAGTAAACAAAAAAGTATTTGTGCATTGGTTGACATAGAAAAAGAATTTTATAAGGTATAGATAGAGGTGAGCTTTGGAAACTCCTGAATGAATATGGAGTCAGAGGATGGTTCCTAAAAGCAATGAAAACAAGATATGAATACATAAAAGCGAGTGTTGCGGTATATAAGCAACCGGTAGACTGATTCGATATTAGACAAGGTATTAGGCAAGGATGCGTTATGCACTCTTGGTTATTTATTATATTCATAAATAAGTGTCTGAGAATGGCCCTCTCAGTCGAAGGAGGTGTGAATCTGGGGACAGAGAAGGTGCAAGTCTTTAAGATTGAAGAATTTTCGATTGCAAAGCTTCAAAATTGTAGTACTTTAAATATTTAATCTGTAATGAAAAGAATGTTTGTTTTAAGAAGGTTTATTTATACATCTTTAAAACTTAGGAGTTTTTAATTTTGAAAATTTACAATTGATAATTGTGCAACTTACACGTCTTTGGAGGATTTATGATTGCAAACACTTGACGTTTGATCTTCAAAATCTAAGTATTTTTATTGATACATCTTTAAAATTTAACATTTGTTCATTAAAACTTTAAAAATTGGTAGAACTTTGAATTGTATATTGTTAAAATTGAAGAAATTTATATTTTGACGATTCACAATTAAAATTTTTGTAATTCTGATACCTCATATTCGAAATTACTTCAATTTGGACGATTTAGAATTGAAAATTCGACGTTTAATATTCCATATCATAAAAATGTCAGCACCCTTTCAAGTTATGTAGTAAAAATATAAGAATATGTAATTCAACATCGTCAAGATCGACCTATTTCAAAAAGATTTTCAAGATTCCATAATTTAACACTATAAGCATTGCAAACTAAACAAGTTGGGAAATTTTCAATTTTTAGCATTTTTTAAATGGATCAATGTCGAAAATGAAAGACATCCGTAAATCTCAGAATTCCATAATGTCTTTTGAGCACCTCTTATTACGATATAAATCACGAATTGGCCTGTTAATATGTATTTTATCCTATTTTATTATTTATTTTAATTTATAATTATTAATTATGTTTTATATTACTTCAAACTGAAGCAAAAATTTCAATTTGACAACTAGGTAATATAATGTATATGATTTATTCATTAATATTTCAAAATCGATGTTTTGAAAACCTTAATTTACAAGTTTGGAAATTGTAAACTAACATCAATATTGTATTTAATTTTATATTTGATTTGCTCGTTTAAAAAAGTTACTAATGAGTTGATTCCAGCAAACAGAGTAATCGATTTTATCCTCATATATAGAGACTAAAGTAGACAGTCCTCGACACATAATGACACTTGTGTCACAATTTCCTCGTAGCCTTGTTATATCATGATTTTCGATTACGTATTAATACTCATGTTGAATGTCTCCAGATATTTTTGAGCAACGAAGATACTCAATTTATGTTTCTTTTTTGACTAAAAGGAGGAAAATAAATGTTTGGAGGACCTGATCGGAAATATACGATTAGCTTAATATTGAACGAACATTGGCTGGAAATCTGACTTAAAAACACCCCAAGCTTTTACGAGCATTGGATCAATGGTAAATCTGGGGAATTTCCCACTAGGGAATGCAGAATATCACTCTTAGCCTTATTGTATTTCTTCAAGCGGCCATCTGATATCATTCTAATACGATCTGATATTGAATCGCACTTCAACTCAAAGTTGCAGGAAAAACGACCGACCATTAGTGACGTGCGATCGACAATGTTCCGACAAATGGGCACTTTAAATTTCTTTGCATGACAAGCCCTCAGCTATTTCTCACACGCTAAATCTCATCAAAATTGGTTCTAACCTCCGGAAACTACCCGGAAGTTGTTGCTATTAGATCAAAGTATGCAACAGAGCTTTCTTTTTCACACCTTCAAACCTACGTCAGAAAAAGCACGCAAATCTATTTTGAACCTATAATTAAGCTAAAATGTATATTTTTGAAGAGATTTATGATATTGAAGACAGCTTCAGTCCTCAAAAAGAAAAGGTAGATTTGGAAAAAATAGGAAAAACTTGGTTTGTGGACATTCTATATATATTTGTAACATTATTACATGTTCAACGTGTTAAATTTTAAATCGCACACGCTTAGAGAAAGGTTATCAGAATGGGATACGTGACTTAATCTATATTAGCGTACTGTATTCGCGTTAAAAATATTTCCCTTCTCCTTTTCTTAAAAAGTTGCAGTCACGAGATCTAGCAGACATTGTTGTGGAAAACCTAATTGGTTATCACGCTGCTTGAACATGACCTTTAGTTGATGTTTTCAGTTTTTTTTTCATCTAATAATGAAGATTACGAGTTTTTAAAACATCATTTTGTTAAAGAAAAATGTTCAAATGAGTAATTTTATTTCATGATGAAATTGATTTCTAAATGTTTTTAAACATTACTGATAAAAAGAGATTATTTTAATTATAAATGCATTTTCAATATTGGAAATAAATTGCACCAAAATCTGTTTATCAGTCACCCCGTTTGAGGCCTTCCTAGAACTGCTGGCTCACGCAGTTTCTTAGGGGAACAAAGTTGCTTAAACTAAGCAACTCTGATTATTTACCTAACTATCATACAGATTTTTATGTAATGCTTCTTACTAGTTACGTCTCTAAAAACAATGAAAAGTCATAAGAAATTGAGGAATTCTATAAGTTTTATACTACAAAAAATCGACAATATCTAGAAAGAAGGAAATAAAATTTATGAAAAATTATGAGTTTAGAAAATGTGGTGAAGTTTTAAGAGATTACGAAATAAAATGAAATCAGAGAAGAAAGAACAAGCAGAAATGAGAAGACGAAATGAAAAGTCTTATGAGATTCATATCTTTTTAGAAACTTACGAAACAGAAGTTTAAAGATTGTATGTTCTAATATCGAGTTACCCTCAAAATTTTGTTATTGTAATACCTTAGGATTCAATAATAAAAATACTTTCAATACCATTTTTCTCGAATTCTTATTAAAAATTTCTGTAGACAATCAATACCATTTTTTTCTAGAGCTATAAATACGCGGAATTTCCATACATCTCCATTCATCACGTATTCTTCAAAATTCGATAGAAAATATTACGGTAATTTATTAGAAATACAATTAGAATTATAGAAGATTTTTGTTAATTTAATCGATGTTCCTGTAGAATTGTACTAAAAATTTATATAAATTCCGTAGAATTCTGTGAAAATATCGTAATTTTTCCCCCTAAATTCTGTGATAGTGCCATAGAATTTTTGCAGGTGTAAGAAAACTGTAAATATTGTAAATAGTAGATAAGTATTAGGTGTTAGGCGCGGATGCAGAGGCATAGCGAGAAAATAGATACACGCGTACGAGGCGAGGCGAGGCGAAGCGAGGAAGGCTAGTCTATAAAAGCGAGCGGATTAGGTATAAGGTGTGGATGGATGTTAATTCTTAAGAGATAGTTGTAAGAAAATTCTGTAAAAAAGCCGAAAAATGAACGTTTATCTATCTATCCATTAAACACCATTTACGGTAGCTATGAACATAAAAAATATCGAAAGAACGTTCATATCTTTAAATTATCCAAGTGATTTCATAAATTTTAGATCTCATACAAAATCGAAAGTTCGAGTACAAACTTTTGGCTAGTAAGAAATTCAAAGAAATAAAATAAATTTGTATTCCAGTTTTAAAGAACTACTAAAGTTTGAAAAATAATTCTGCTATTAATTCCACTTTTTATCAACTCAAAGTAAGGTGAACTGTTGAGTCAATTATAAGTTTTAAGGTATGTCAAAATTTATCCTATTCCATTAGCGCCATATTCAGAGTTCCAAAATTAGTGAGTCAACTATGAGATATTTTTTTTTAAGAATTCATTTATGTAATACATTAAAAATAATCCTTACAATATATTCTGCTGCAAATCATTGCTTTAAATATTTTACCAATATCGTTGGTTCGTGTTTAAAAATATATTTTAGCATGAACAAGGATAAATATCGCTGGTTACCTATACATGTTTCTGTGTGTGGAACTTAGCTGAAAATTTGACGAATGCTATTAAAAATAATGTATATATGCTAAACTATTTTTTTATCTTAAGTATATTTCTACAATTTATCCCGAGAAACTCTGAGAAAGTTTGTGGAAAGGGAATGGACCACTTAGCTTTTCAAATATTAAAAATATACTTTTTTTAATTCGTCGAATGAAATCGACATTAATATTGTGTCAAGTTAAGAAAGAATATTGCAAAGAAAATTAAATACATGATAATACAATTATAATTGGGTGCATTGAAGGAATTACATGTGGGGACATGCTATTGGAGAGAAGGGTTGTTAGATGGCTGAGATTAAGCTCAATTCAAATTTAATGAAGGGTCTTTAAGAATTCAAGTTCGATCGAAGGGGAGTTTAAAAAAGTCAATTGATGGGAATCGGGTCTCTTACACCCAAGATAAATGCAAAGTACTCGAAAGTGACGTCGTTCCTACTTAGTAAAAGAAGGTTGAGAAGCATCGATTGTTAGATGTACTTGCCTAATGACGTCATCTATAGGCTGTACAGGCCGTAATTTCTCTTTACGCCGTACATTGCGAATTCTAAAGCGTCAGAATGACGCAAGTTATATAAAGGAGTAAATTGGCATAAAGTAGTTGGAGTTCAGTGAGACGTTTACAAAGAAACACTGAAGTGTAGATGGTATTTAGTTCACATACGCTATAACATAAGACGTCATCATTTACTGGGTCCTGTTTTAGAATAATCCACTGAAGAGAACTCGTCACGATTAGAAAAAAAAATAATAATGAAATTAATTACCTCAACAAATATTACTATATAGAGGAAACTATGCAAGAGTTAGTTACTTTTAAGAACAGGTTATTCTAATTTATTGTAATATGCAAAAAAAAACTTACCATATTCTTCAAACCTTGAACACAATGTTTGTAATAATAGTGAACACAAATGAAAGAAATTCGGTCAAAGTATAAAAAGGAATAAATTTAAGAGGTGAGAAAAAATGAATTGAAGTATTATAACTAACGACATAATTTTCATATTAAGATTTTAAACAAGGAACAGTTCTATGTTCAATAGCGAAATGGTTTTGATAGGAAGTTTGAAGATAATTATCTTATTGATTTGATAATAATAATAATTTAATAATAATAATAATAAAAAGTTTCGATTATATGAATATATTAAACTATATTTCAACTAACCGAATCCATTTTAAATAAATCAAATTGATTATCTTCAAGTCGCAGAATCCCCGATAGAATACGTTGTTTTTTCAGCGGGTCTGGTCTCTTAATGAAACTTAAAAAAAGACTTCTTATTCTTTTATAACATTTTATGTCGCTCGCGAGAAAAATTCTAAAATTCAAATTTACGGAAGAAAAATTCTTCTAGGGACAAAAACTGTAGCCCAAATAAGAGTCAGGTAATACATTATTTATAATACGAGGTGTGTTCAAAAAATAAGGTGACTATGGTTTTCTCAAAAAATATTCATTTTTTCCTCAATATTTATGTTGTCCCCTTCAAAGTAATCCCCCTCAGATATAATACACTTGCGCCAACGCTTTTTCCAATCATCGAAGCACTTCTGATAATCATTTTGTGGTATAGCCTTGAGTTCTTTCAGCGATGCAGTTTTTATCTCCTCAATCTTTGAAAATCGATGTCCTTTCATGGGTCTCTTCAGTTTTGGGAAAAGAAAAAAGTCACTGGGGGCCAAATCCGGTGAATATGGAGGCTGAGGCATGACTGGGTGCTGTTTTTGGTCAGAAAATCTTTCACAAGCAACAATGAATGAGCAGGTGCATTATCGTGATGCAAAAGCCACGAATTGTTTTTCCAAAGTTCCGGACCTTTTTTGCGTATCGCTTCTCGCAAACGGCGCATAACTTGAAGGTAATACTCCTTATTGACCATACGAGCTTGTGGTAAGAATTCCTGATGCACTGCGCCACGGTAATCAAAGAAGACAGTGAGCAAAACCTTCACATTTGACCGAACTTGACGTGCTTTTTTCGGTTTTGGAGACTCACGATGCTTCCACTGAGACGATTGGGCTTTAGTTTCGCCGTCATAACCATATACCCACGATTCATCCCCAGTTATAAACCTTTTGAGAAAATCAGGATCATTATTGACTTCATTCAACATCTCCTGAGCGATGGTCATGCTATGGATCTTTTGATCAAATTTAAGCAGTTTTGGAACAAATTTCGCTGACACACGTCTCATGCCCAAAACGTCCGAAAAGATAGCATGGCATGAGCTAACCGATATGCCAGCATCTTCAGCAACTTCTCTGATGGTAATTCGTCGATTTTTCAACACCATTTCTTTCACTGCTTGAACGTTTTCATCTGTTGTTGACGTGCTGGGACGTCCAGGGCGAGGTTCGTCTTCGACATCCTCTCGGCCTTCTTGGAACAGCTTGTACCCCTTATACACATTTTTCTTACTCAGAGTAGACTCATCGTATGCAACTGTCAACATTTCAAGAGTTTTAGAGCACTGGATTCCATTTTTCACACAAAATTTAATGCAAACTCTTTGTTCCATTTTTTTCGAAAGAAGAAAATCTCCGAGCACACCAAACCCTTCTAACCCTTTACGCCTCTGCCAGAAAAACAACACGAGCTATATAGTCAAAACAGTGAACATATGACCGTGACGAGTGTAACAACACAACAAAACAAAAAAATTTTGAACACACCTCGTATATGCACAAATTTAAGAAAAGCAGGACTAGAAAATATAAAAAGAACTGCTTTTCCCAAAATTTCGACTTTTCATATTTCGCAAATTCCATCAAAAACAAACCTAATTCGATTTTTTGGACGGATCGAAAATCTTACCCGAATTTGGAAATAAAAAACTCGAAATGAGGTCAAAAATTATAGGGGTTTAAAGAAATATTGTATTTTTTAAAGAAAAAGAAAACTTAAAAATTTAAATACTCAGTATTTCGCATAGACAATTTTTTTCTTAGATTGAAAAGAATTCTTGTAGAAATTCAATAACATTTTTAGGCCATCATGATGAAAATTCAGTGTCCATAAATTACTCACATAATGTATGGATCACACAAAATGTTTTTATGTAAAAGTTTTTTATAATTTTTCAAAATTATTCATACATACACTGCCGTGCAAAAATTTCGGACACCTCTTTTTTATGAATGAATAAATTCTCTTAATATTAATTATACCAGAACTAAAATTTTTCTTTAAAAGGTTGATTGTTTTCGAAATTATGTATATAATAAGCTTTAGGGTGAAGCCAATTTGTCTAGTTTTTATGTAGATAGTGCGAAAATAGTGTAAATTTAAATGTTAAAAAATTTTTTTAAATAACTTTCGAAATAATCAACATTTTTCTATGTTATTGGGCTCATTTTGAAGCTATTTTTTTATTGTATCACAACAGCTTATGAGTAGAAATAGTAAAAAATTTCTTTTCAAATTGCAAGAACTTGAGGCTGTAATAAAAAAGTTGGACAAATTTGACAACATCTTATCTGTAGGTAAATCAGAATAAAAATTCAATAAATATATATTTTGAGGAAATTACATCTTTACTTCATGATTTTATGTTTCATATATTTCATAAAAAAATTTTGTTACAAAAAATAACGTTGCAATCTTTCCAAATTTTTTGTTACAACTTTAAGTTCTTTCAATACAAAAAAAATTTTTTTACGAACTATACTCATAAGCTGTTGTGATACGATGAAAAAAATCGTCAAAGAAGCAGTTTTTAACAATAAAAACATTTTGACGGGTAGGTTCGTGGTGCTGGCGACCTGTTTAATGTAAATTTACTTTAAAAACGTTTCCAATGAAAATTCGGGCAACGAACGAGAGAAGACCAGATGATTAAAACAAAAGAGAGAATAGTAATTTCAATTATGAGATTGCGGCTCGAGCGACTGAGATTGAGCGAAACTTGCAGCAAGGACCATTTCGCTGGCCTCACCACCCAGGCAAATTTAACTTTTCATAGGCCAAATATTTAGTGCAGAATTTGTTCAAATAGGTTCAATCAAAATTAGAATTTGTGCATCACGGGAAGTACCTGATTTTTCAAAAAAATATTCGCGGGGCCAGTGTAACGTTTCGATGACCCTACATTATCCAAAATCAACTTTATATGGGCGCATTATTTCCGTCTTAATTTGTTCAAATTTGTGCAATCAACTTCAACCCTCAAAAACTAAACCCTGTGTGGTAAACACGCTGACGGTAACAGCAAAACGATTCGATGGCGCCGACATTATGCAAAATCAACTTTATATGGATCCATTATGTCAGTCTTAATTTGTTTAAATGTATACAAGAAACTTCAACCCGTAAAAGCTACCCCCTATGTTGTAAACACCATGACGGGAACAGCAAAGCGATTCGCTGGTGCCGACATTATCCAAAATCAACTTTATATGTGCGCATTATTTTCGTTTTAATTTGTTTAAATTTGTGCAAGCAACTTCAAGCCCTAAAAACTACATTCTCTGTGGAAAACACCATGGCGCGGCCAGCCAAACGTTTAGCTGGCCCGGCCATTATGTTTTCTGCATAGGGGGTAGTGGGTAGGGCAGAAGTTGGTTTGCACAATTTTCAACAAATTAATATGAAAATAATACGCCCATAAAAAATAAAACAAAATTATAATGGAAATAATGGGCCCATATGAAGTTGATTTTGGATAATTTCGGGGCCAGTGAAACGTTCCGCTGGACCCACCAATGTTTTTTTTATAAACCGAGTACTTCCGGTGATGCACAAATTCTAATTTTGGTTGAAAAAAATTTTTTAAATGTTGCACTAAATATTCGGCAAAAAAAGTTAAATGTAGTTTTTTAATAGGAGGGTAGATGGTTTAATGAATGGTTAGGAAGGGTGGTTAGGCTACAGAAGGTGAGAATGCGTATTTGTGTAATTGGATGGGTAGGGCTCAGGGCTCTCATAGGTCATAGGGCTTGAGTATAAGCACCTATGCATGGTGCTATTAAAATACTACCCACTTCCTGCCGCCACAAACATCCCTCGGTTCACTCGAATGTGAATATATCACGTTAACTTTACATACGTGGCCATTTATTCGGAAGCCGTATATCCACTGTGAGGATATCATGTTATCCAGTTTGGCGAATCAACTCCACCCTTTGCCCCGATATTTCACTGGGGATAAAATGAGAGTAACATATTACACCTTTCAGAGATATTACATAATCTAGTATCTTATTCCTACAATGCAAGCTTTCAATTTATCAAAGTGAATTTAATAGATTTGATATATTGACAAATATAGGACCCAAAAAAAGTAGCATTGTTTGTAATAATCACAGATCTGCGTCACATTTTACAAGTATTTTGGTAGAATTTAAACTAACATGGCACCATTTATTGGCATTTGTTTAATCTATAGAACAATTCCAAGTCGAAATTTAAACCCTAATTTGAAGTTACAGCTCCTTATTCGAACCTGCTTTGACGCTATTTAAACATTTAGCCCCTACTTCAAACTTTTTACTCCTAGAGAATGAAACATTAGAGCCTATTTTGAAGCTGTAACACCTCTCTGAAGGTATTTTGAATCTTTAGAGCCTACATTTTTATAACTCAAGACCCTACTTTAACGCTGTTTAACCTCCCCTTCAATAATTACCCTACATTTAATCTTTTGAGCCTACAATGTTCGCTCTTCATAAAAATAAAGTCAAAATTATTTTTTACTCAGGTTAATTGCACTCATTGGCCATCTTAAGGGCATGTAATACTTAGAAAATTGTCGATTTTACCATTTTTAGATTCCCCCGGCTTTTTTCCTAGGATAAGAAATATTTTGCCTTCAAAATCTGGGAAATGATAGCGAATGTGCTAACGGACGTCCCCACACACTTTTCTAAGTTTTTTTTTTTTCTTTGTTTGCAGGCAACCAAAAAAGTTTATTTCATAAATAATTTTCAGATTATCGGAAAGGCAAAGATGAAAAACGACGTGACCGCAAAATAATGCATATGCATAACATTTTTATTTAGCACAATAAATTTTTTTGTTATTATCCCTCAAAAAAAGCTAAAAGACGTCCGTTATGATATTTTATAGCATCTCCGAATTCAATTTTTTTTAATTTTCATTTTTGTGGGGAAAAACCGGGGAAACTGTTTGTATCACATGCCCTTTATGACTGAATGCACACTTGATTAACAAAAATATTTCTTTGAAGGCTTAATCTAATTGCCATTTGAATTTGTATGAGAATGATGTTTATCACGGAAAATTACTAAATATTGTCGATTAATAAGAAATTATAAACATTTTTATCGAAAAAACCAGGGCCACAAAAAAAAATTTGTCTGCACGGGACATGTGACTAGGCTACCCTTATGGATTTGAAGCTACTAAATCCGAATATGGCCCCAGAATTGGTCCTACACGTCTCAGTTTTCCCCTAGATGCAAAAAGTAGGGAAAAGCTTAGGGATTTTCTCGTCAAACAGGCTCGGGTAATTCTAGGGAAATTGAAGGGCTTTCTCAGATTATATAGATTTACATGGGAGAAAATAATAAAAACCTGATATCCTTTATAGTTTTGCGTGCGAAATCAGTCACTTGCCCCAAGCAGACAACTTTATTTTGGTCAGCCTGTGGGACCAGAAATTCCCCAGGCTTTTCCCTACATTTTGCATCTAGAGAGAAAATGGAACAAAGCCGAAAAATGTGGGGTTCATATTTAGAAGGGCAGGCAAACCAGCAAAGGATATTACATTTTTATTATTTTCCCCTCGCAAATCTATATAATATGAGAAAGACGTTCAATTTTCCTAGAATTACCCAAGCTAGTGGAAACGAAAGACACAGTATAGAATTTCTGTGTACAAATTAAGTCTCTATAAGTCGCAGGTCTCAAGGATATA
Source organism: Belonocnema kinseyi (assembly GCF_010883055.1). Lineage (NCBI taxonomy): Eukaryota > Metazoa > Arthropoda > Insecta > Hymenoptera > Cynipidae > Belonocnema > Belonocnema kinseyi. Next base: position 106,615,267 of record NC_046660.1, on the reverse strand, counting down.
ACATCCATCTGCCTATTTTCGCCTATACTGGTATTATCAAAATAACGGTAAGAATATCCCAAGGTTTTTTCCTATTTTCTGCATCTAGGGGAAAACTAAGACGTGTACAAGAAGTTCTGAGGCCAGAGTTGGATTTAGCGGCTCAAAATCCATAAGGGTAGCCTAGTTACTTGTTTCGTGCAGACAAATTTTTATTATGCCCTGTGTGACCAGAAGATCTCTAGGATTTTCCCTACTTTTCGCATCTAGGGAGAAAATGGTAAAAGCTCGAAAATTGTAGTGGTTAAATTTATATTGAGAGCGTAGAACTGCAGAGAAAACAGCATTTTTCTTATTGTTTGCTTCATAAGTCAGTATAACATGCGCAAGACATTCAATTCCGTAGATTTATCCTAGCTAGGGGAAACCGTAAGCACACTGGGGAATTTTTGTGTGTGAATTTGATCTTACGAAGTCACAACACATAAGAATATAACACCGGTACGTTTATTTTTCTGTATACTGGTATTATCAAACTAATGTCCAGAATAGCCCTAGTTTTTCCTATATTTTCTGCATCTAGGGGAAAACTGAGACGTGTAGGACAAATTCTGAGGTCAAATTCGAATTCCGCGGCTCAAAATCCATGAGAGTTGTCTAGTCAAGTATCTCGTGCAGCCAAATTTTTTGTATGGCCTGTGTAATTAATAAAAGTTTGTGTGCACGGAGAAAAATGGATGTTCAAACGTTACATCTAGATGTGCAGGGTTAACATATTATATGTTTAACTATAGGACAACAATCTAGATGTTCAAAGTTAGCATCTCTGGATCTTAAAAAGTAAAATGTTACCCTCTAACATCCAAAATTTTCAACTGAAAAATCCGAGATATTACATGTATGGTTATGTCAAATAACGTCTGTAAATATTTGAGGAATTTACTTATTTATTGTTATTTAATTAATTATATATATTATATTATATATATGAATTATATTCTATATTGCTGATTCAAAATAAAAATAGGGGTAAGTAATCGGAGAACGAATAATCTGTAATCTGAATTAAATATTCTATCTATTTTAAGTTACTTAAACTCAAATTTTATTTCAAATTTATAAACCTTTCTTCAAATTGCAATGCGCGATGCGCGATGCGCATGCGCTCAGACGGTTTTAACATCTGAAGGAGCTTCAGTTTAACATAAAAATATTTTTACGCCTAACATCTCAAAAAGATGTTAAATGCTTGGCATGAATATCTGCATGTTAGGTGCTACAATCTTACCCTTTGAACATCCACTTTTCTGCGTGTATTAAACAGTCATGTCCCAGGCGGAAAAATTATGTGTAGATTATATATAGTGTGAAATTTTGTATATAATATTCATGCGTTTTATATAAAAAATGTATAAAACAAATGAATAATATTATTTCATATAATACTACACACTATGCATAAACTATATATAATATTTCCGCCTGGGGTAGGTGATCGAGAATCACAACAGATTATAAGAATAACATATTTTCTAACGCTAACAACAAATATTATGTATAAAATAAAAAATTTGAATAATATATTGAAATATATATTTGAAAATTATATTTAAATTCACAGATTGTCATTAAATTTTCATCACAGTATTATGGTTAATTTATTTGCAACAAGATATTATGGAGAAAATCATCTTTTTCCAAGAAACACTACTACTTTTCCAATGGTTTGGTCATTTTGGTTATTAAACAATAATAATTGAGATTTTCTGAAAAATTTTTCGAGGAATATTACTATTTACGTGTCTATCACTTGATTTAGGAGGAAACAGCATTTCTTTTCGTTAGAAAATTTTAACTATTTTAATCTTATTATAATATTTATTGGAGAATAAGAACAGCTAAATGTATGAAAAATAATTGACTACTCATCTTGAATTTTCAGACGATGAGACAACTGGGTATAAAACCAATGCTGTTATTGTTAATATAAACTTATTTTCTCCTTTTCAAATATTTAACGACACAGAAAGTTAGAAAAAGTAATTATTCAATTAATTTTTTTGGATTTAAAAAGATTTTGGACCTTGAATTATTGGACAAGTGCTAATGATTTATATTGAAGACATTCTAACGCGTTCCCTTAGCTGAATCGGTTAGGGTGTCAGGCGTTTGGTAAATACTTAGTGCGTGCGTGCGATCCCAGGTTCGTTTCTTAGTACTTGCGGATTTATTCAGTGCACTACGCTTTAGCGTCATAATCACAAAATTCTAGTAATACTATGTGTGAAAAACAACTGCGAATGTCCTTGATATTTATATCACAGATATTATTTTTTCTGATAAATAATAAAACTTATTTTTATTCATTCATATTGGTGTGATATTATAGAGAACCTGTTTTGATGCCACAAGTCCTACAGTAGTAGTTTGAGCTTTAAAAGAGGGTCTAATTTATCTTAAACACAAAACTTACTTTGACGCTAAACATGAAAAAACGGCCGATTTCGAACACTTTTATCGTCAAAGTAGGGTCTAAATTACATTGAAATCGTTGCTTATTTAGAACCTATTTTACAGCTCCCAGCCCCTACTAAGGTAGGAGTTACGGTTTCAAAGTAGGGCCTAACTTTCGACTCGGGATTTCTGAAGTTTGTTCTTTCAATCTTTAAAATGTTATTGACAAGGTGAGTGTTGAATGGTTTGAAAATATACATTTTAAAAATGTCGAAAATCGTTTAGTTACATTTTATTGTAATGTTTGATAATTTTATTCGCATCATCAAATCTAGAAAAAATGTATTATCAAATCCATTAAAGAAATATTTTTAGTTCATTCTGCTGAAAAAATGACCACGATCTGATAGAAATTAACAAAGTTATGATTTTGTTTATTACACTGTTTAAATGATACAAAATACTGTTGTACGTCTGTAATTTGTTAATGGAACATGTTAAAACAATCTGAAGTAGTAAAAAGTAGACAGTTTTAAAAGTTAATAATGAAAAAAAGTTGATGAAAAACAAGCTTTTACTCAAATATATTTTTAAAAATGATTTCTCTTAAAAATGAGACTTGCAATAATATTATAATAGGCTGCTTCTAGTTGTCGCGAAAAATTGAAGGAAAGCTGGAAAAGAGGATGGACAGGAGAGTCTTATTGGTTTCGAACATTTATCCTAGAGAGCCCGTTTACAGAGATCAAACATTCATATTGGAAACCCCGTTTATAGGGACCCAGTAATTCATCGTGGGAAGCCCTATAAGGATCCAATACTCTAGTTCCAATGCCAATGACTGAGACCAACGATTGAAAATAATAATTTCATTTACATTAAACATCAAGAGGCAAACACAATTTCACACACGCACACGTATATACACAATGGTCAAAAACGCAGACTGTTACGTTACATTTATACGCATATTTTAACGTAAATCTCTCTGAACGCTCGTAAAATTATGTATTTTGAATATTCTTTATACATGCATATAAAAAATGCGTCCAGAGTTCATTTTTTATGGCCATACAAATTTTAGAATGTCTTGTTATTTAGAAGTTATAAACATCTAAATATAGACTGTTACGTTCGAAAATTTTAGAAGTAGGTTTTCAATTAGCCGTCCATTATCGAAAAATTCTGCTCTTCTGGCAGACATTTTTCAACGTCTAGTGCATAATTTCCAAGCTTTAGAATAAAAGTTATGAATTTAAATTTAATTACGCTGGCCTTTTTTTGTTGAGTTTTATAAAAGGGAAAATGTTTAGACTATTACGTTAGGCAAAAAGACTGTTACGTTACAGAAAAATACTGTTACGTTACACAAAAAGACTGCTACGTTAACTGTGCGATCGTCAATTAAATGATCTTACGATTATACATGCAAGTATTTTAAAGTAACTGTTTCGATACTCTTACGTCACATAACATACTATTGAAACTTCGAGTTTCGGTACGTGTGGAGTGGTCTGAAACATGGTGATTGCATCCCTAAGGTTGAAGCATTTTGTTTCAGCTCTAGGATACACAGGTAGGTAGATAGGTAGATAGAAAGGTAGGGTCTACAGCTACCTGAACTCAAATATTCAATAGATCTTCTATGAAATAGTATGTTCCATTACAACGGATGCAACAAAGCGAATGCAACCAGCAAGAAGTTTACTGCCCAAGCGAGCGAGGTCTGAATTCACACGAGTTGCGATCGTTGTGTTACATTCCTAGTAATGCATATTATTTTTCATAGCAAATCTATTAAAAATTCAAGTTGAGGCACCTATAGACCCTACCTACCTAACTACTTGCGTATCCTAGAGCCGAAGCAACATTTTTTAATCGTAGGGATGCTAACACCTTGTTTCAACCTGTTCTACACGTACCGAAACTCAAAGTTTCAATATAGGCGCTTTAAAAAATAATATGCATTAATAGGGATGTAACCCAATGATTGCAACTCGTGTGAATTCAGCACTTGCTTTGTTCGGGCAGCAACTTCGTTCTTGTTGCAGTCGCTTTGTTGCATCTCTTGTAATGGAACATACTGTTTCATAGAAAATCGATTGAGAATTCGAGTTCAGGTAGATGTAGACCCTACCTTCCTATCTATCTACCTACCTAACTGTCTGCCCTACAGCTGAAACAAAATTTTGCAACCATAGAGATTTAAATAATGCGTTTAAACCCGCTCTATAGGTACCGAAACTCAAAGAAAAAATGTTTCAACCCTAAGGATGCAAACACCGTGTTACAAACCCGCTTTATAGGTACCGAAACTCGAAGTTTCAATATAGACGATATAAAAAGACTGTTACGTCACCTGTGTGATCGAGCGTGGCATAAAAAGTAGTATTAAAAACCAAAAAGACTTTAATTGTTTAATTGTACAATGGATAACATAAATTAGGCGGTCCTACGATTATGCATTCAAGTATTTAAAAAAAATCATCATACAGGGTTGGCCATATTCGACGAAAAGATTTGGCAACACTGTAACTTTTACAGAGATGACAGATCGAGTAATGACGTAGCGCGTTTGAAGCATCAGTCCAAGGAGATTTTTGCCATGGAGCAGTACACTCCACGCGAACGCTCTCAGATTGTTGAAATTTGCGTTCAACAAAACAAGTCAATTGTGAAAACTCAACGTGCATGGTGACTGGACACTGGCCCGTACGAGTGCGATATTTTCATCCGATCACCTTGGTCGCTTTTTATTTGGACGCTTGGAATTAGTGAGTGCTTCACCTGATGAAAATCTTTCATACAAACGATACAATGTAGTCGCAGAAGGCGCAGTTTTCACTTTATTTACTTTTCTCCATGCACGTTGAGTTTTCACAATTGGCTTGTTTTGTTGAATGTAAATTTCAACAATCTGAGAGCATTCGCGTGGAGTGTACTGCTCCATGGCAAAAATCTCCTTAGACTGATGCTTCAAACGCGCTACGTCATTACTCGGTCTGTCATCTCTGTCTACAGTTACAGTGTTGCCAAATCTTTTCGTCGAATATGGCCAACCCTGTATATATGATATATTGATCATCGAGGAAATAAGACTGTTACGTTACATATAGTTTTTAGCCTTAAACAGAGACGCTAATGAAAAAACTGTTTATTTTCAATTATTTTTGAAAAATTGACTAAAAGTGCTCAAAGAAATTAGGAGTTTCCCTTTTATTGACGTGATAGATTTTGCACCCAAAGGACTTTTAGATTTTAGACTGTTACGTTACAATGAAAAAAGCGGTCGAATTCTTTTTCATTTAAAATTCTTATTGCACTTCCTCCTCTCAAATATTGCATTTAGCTACACTGAATACACCTAATTCTATCCGTGAAAAGGGAATAGCACGAATAAAGCATGAACCATTGTATACATAGTACCTTTTTGTTTCACGCTGTATTTTTGTCCATTTTTAGACGTCAAAAGGCAACATAGGAACAAACGTGAATTCTCGAAGCAAAAAACGGATTTCTCGTTGATTTTTGTGTTTCTTGATAACATAGGACGTGTATAACCTCAAAATAATTAGGAACCCGCGAAATTTAGAGAAATAATTTTATCTGTGGTTTCGTTTTCCGGGTTTTTGGTAGTTATACAAAAAAGGTAAACATTGAAAGTCAAAACTTAAAAAAGGTGTTTATCACAGTCGTCTGCCGTGTGCCCCGAATGGCCACAGAAGGTTATTTTAGCCACTATAATTTTTCAGGCCCAGAAAACTCCGGACGATACGGCACGTGTTCAGCAGTACTGCCTTCGGAATTAGATGTATTGAATTTCGAGATTCCAGTTCTTCCTAGATCTGTAAGCACCTCGTATGAACGTTCCCAGTGGAGTAGATTACGAGCAGATAGTGTTCACCTTCCACGCGGTCAGGATCTCCAGCTTCAGCTCCAAATATTTCTGGATCTTTTATTGCATCGGGGCCTATAATGTTATTGTTAGAGGGAACGCTCATGTCTATTATTCTTACACGTTGAGCATGTTTATCTAACTAGATGAAATCTGGACGATTTTGTCTGGCCAGGTATTCAGTCAGAATAGTTCTGTCTCAGTAAAGGAGATGGTATTCGTTCTCTAGTACTTTAACTGGACTATATTTGCAGCAAGTCGCAAATCTCTGTAGTAAAACAGTGTTTAGGAAATTTGTTGGTGAAGGATCCCAGCAACATCATTATGTCTGTGCGTGTATTCTTGTGAGGCAAGAATTATACAGCCATCAATGATATGCTCGATGTTCTCATTGGGATTTCCACAAAGGCGGCATCTATCAATAACAGTCGCCGTACTGATGATATGTTTTTCGTAGCTCCTCGTCTTAATTACCCTGCCCTGAAAGGCAATGATAAATCCTTCCGTTTCCGGAAATAATTGTCCTAGCTTTAACCAGAGGTTTGAAGCATTACTATCCACGTAGGGAAGATGCAATGTTTGGGGAAGCCGCTTGGGCAACTGTTTACCTCGCTAGTGAGCATCAAGTTGTTCAGCATTGATATGTCCCATCTTCTGGAAATCAACAGCTGCCAGTTTTAAGAGGGCATCACGTCAACTTTACATCTGTAGTCGTAAAGTGAGATCTTAGTCCTGTTTTGAAAATATTCGCGCAATTGCGTACACTAAGAATCACTAAATCGACGAACATCCAAGATCCATTCAGGTACATTCAGTGCTCAAACATTTACACGCCAACGATTCTGTTAAGCTTCTCGAAGTCAGGCGTGGACCAAGTGATCAAACCAAAGGAGTGTGTAAGAAAAGGAATAACATAGGTGTTTACTGCTTTTGTGATGTGCTTCGCACTGAAGCCAGACGCCAGAACCAGTTTAAGAGGACCCAAAAAAGCAGTCTCAGGCGTCTTTTTAATTTTAGAGTGTAGCGGATCCTTCGCCAGAAATATGCCAAGGCACCTTGCGATTTTTCATCAGTCATCGCCTCAATCAGAGCACGGTCGTCCAGCACCAGTGGAGAAATTATCTCTCCACAGGACAAATTCAGCATTCTGTATTACAATTACTTGCAAAAATTTAAGTCGATTGGATATGAGGAAGTGTGTAAAAATTTGAATACAATATTTGACCGTGACATACCCACACACCCACTTAGCAAGTCAAATAAAAGCTTGGAAGAACTACGTTCGTGCACTGAATTGTTTATAAAAAAATAAACAATTTTATTTATTCAATACCACTAGATTCTTTTTTAGAGGGTTCTCACTAATTCTAAGTATTTGAAATAAATGTATCCATTTTTTGAACAAAATAGTGCTCCTGTGAAGAAACGTTTTTTTCTTTAGTTTCTTTGCTAAATAAAAATTTTATGGAATGGTTTTTCAACAATTTATCATCCATCGCTTGCTTCAAACTTTAAAATCCAGACATTATTGGTTATAACTTGTTTGATGTTATACAAAAATGATTGATATCAGATGAAGAAGGCATGTTAAAGGCATCAAATATCTACAAAACAAAAAAAATTGCGAAGCATTCTTTTTCTTTCAGAATTTCTACAAAAACCACACAAGAATCGTAGTTTAGTGTCTTATACTATAGTTTTCAATGTTTGAGAACGAAAGATTGTTTATAAAAATGTATCTTTCAAGAAATATCAATAATCTGAAGAAAACGACAGTAATGTATGTAGGTGGTTGACCCTGTTATGACCTTCATCGTATAATTTTATCTGCCTAATCGAGCATATTATGTATTAAAATTTTTTAACATATTCAACTGTTTTCAATTGAACAGTATTTAAATGCCGACGTCTTTGTTGCTGAAATCATCCGAATGAATTAATTTTAAGCCATTTTACGAGTATCCTAATTAAAAATGTAAACACATTGTTCTGGACTTCCTTGAACATCCTATAAATATATTTAAGTTTCCTCACCATTTTTGTTATAAACGGATTAGGTCAGTTGTTAGATTTTAATTGGTTTTAAAAATCATATAACAGGCCATACAAGTTTCAATAAAATCTGTTATGAACGTAACATTTATTACTTTACGGAGCACGTGTGACTGCAGACTTATGTTCCAATTAGGTTAGTTTGCGGATCTTGGGTTTCAAAATAATTTTAAAAAATTTTCTCTTTATAAATAATTATTGAGCTTGAATCTGGATTTAGGTAAAATCAAGGAAAACTGCAAATATGGTTTAAATTACATCTGATGAAATAAATCAATCTTACGTTAGATATTGTAACATCTGCGATCTATACCCTATTTATTAGATATATTTGGAGTGCTGATCTTAAATTGTAATGAGAGTACAAATAAAATTTTCATTATTTATATCCTTCTACGAACTAAAGACAAAATTTCTTTTAATTATAAAGAATCATTACCTTAATAGAATTTCTACATGATTTATTTTAGTATATTCTTTAATAGTTTATTTAGTGAAATCTTAGCACTCTTATAAGGATATTATAATATTATACAAGAAACATTTTTTCGCCGTCTTGCAGTCCTTAGATTCAATTAAAATTGTATTTAAAAGTCGAAAATTAATATTTTTTATCAAATATCCATAACATATTCGAAGAATAATTCATAAATTTAATTATGCAATTTGATTACAAGACGGTTTTAATTAAAATATCTTTCACGTATGGAAAATGTGGTCAATATCATTCTGATAAATACTGTTTCTGCCATCAGTGCATGTGTGCTACGGGAAACAACTTTTCATAAGCTGGTATAAACTTTCTCAAATCAAACGTAACTTTGCTTCTATTGGAAAATGGATTGTCGCGTAAATAGAGAAGTGCTTTGACTTCATGAGCCTTATTTCCTTAAGCAGTCGTTAAGTGACACCTTTAGTGTGTTCGAGTTACAACTTCCATTATCATATTTTATGACGTGTACACCTATGGTATTATATGGTATTAGAAAATAATTCTGTAATGGATGCAAAGTATGTGTTACAGATT
>NC_046660.1:106552265-106605760 GCF_010883055.1 Belonocnema kinseyi | reverse complement strand
AATCTTAATACTTAAAATATATGATGAACTGTATGCATAATCGTCTACTGGGTTTCTATTAGAAATGGTCAGCCATTTACAATTTAAATTCACACAGAAACATCACAGAAAAAACTTTTTAAAAAGTAATCTTAAAGTGATGTTTAAAAAAAAGGTTGGCATTTAATACCAAAAACACAATTTTTCAATAAAAAAGTTTATTTGCAACCAAGAAAGGTAATTTTTTTCCAAAAAATAGATGAACTCTGTATTACCATTTTTTAACCAAAAGAGATAAATTTTCAAACCAAAAGCAATACTTTTCAATGAAAGTGTTTGTTATTTTTCAAGAGACTAGTCGAAGGTTCTACCAAAATATTTTCATTATTTTAAATAAATGAATTTTTAACCAAAACAGATACATTCTCAAGGAAAAATATAATAGTTGATATTATTTCAACTAAAAAATATTTTTATTTTAAATCCAAGAAAATTGAATTCAATCAAATCAGGTTAGCTTTCAACCGAAACGTTTCAATTTTTATGAAAACCAGACTTTTTTACGAAGAGATCAATTTTGAAAGAAACAGCGTTAATTCAATAAATTTTTCATCTAGAAATTACCTATCAAGTTTTACTAGATTATTTCTAGATGGCAAATTTAGCTGAAAGAGCTGAAAATACAGGTGACATAGCTATATTTTCTTGGAAGAAGAAATCCAGCTAAACAGTTAGCTGGGACAGTTAATCTATTTTTTCAGTGAATGGTCAGTATAAAATTAGCAATTTTATCTTAGTATTTTGTGTAGTTTTCTGCATTAAAATTATCAAGTTTTTAGCTGAAATAGCTTTTATTCAAGCTAGTTTATTAATTAATTCATGTTTTCACTATTGTACACTTTGTTATAATGAATAAACATAAATAAAACCTAAGCTTAAAATAACACTTTTTTAAAAACTTTTTCTATGATGTTCCTAAATATTTTAATTTCATTTCTAATTATCTTGAATAAAAAAGCACTGCAAAAACACAATATTCTATTGTACTTTTCTTCGCCTGTTTTAAGAACCGGATAATTATTTATTTAAGATTTCCATACTAACACACTTTGTGTAACATAACTACATAATTTAAATTGTATGAGTGTTAGCATTTCTAATAGGAACTCTTTTTATTATTTTCCACTCAGAATATTTCCATGAAAAATCTCAATCCTTAAATTAAATGATGAACCATATCGAGGCGTCCTAACGATAGGATGCCAACGCACGCGATCGACTAGATGATACTTAACCAAAAATATAAACAATAAAAAGCTAACCAAGAAGTAAAAACTAGAAAGTTTCAGATCGCGGAACTGGACAAGATGGAGCTAGAAGTGGGCCAAAACTAGAAGATGCTTGCTCGCTCTATCAAAACATTTAGTGGCAACCTTCATGCTTTGCTCGCCCGAGATAGAACTTTCATGATTTGATGAAGCGAGTGAACACCTTTTAGTTTTGGCCAACTTTTATGGTAGCCTCATCTTGTTCAAATACGCGAGCAAGACTTTCTAGCGCTAACTTCTCGGTTAGTTTTTTATTGCTTTTATTTTTGGTTAAGTACCGTCAAGTCGTGTCGCGTGCGTTAGCACCCTACCGTTAGGACGCCTCGATATGCATAGCCGTCTACTGGACTGAAACGCTCTAGTCGAATGGCAGACTGGCTGCTTCTTGGCTGCCTTCACACGTCCAATACACGAACGTGAGAGGCTTCAGGTGTACAGTCGGCTATTCAGCGGCGGTTAGTTGACTGGTTAGTTAGTCGGCTAATCGACTAGTTCGGCTAGTGGGCTTCGCCATATATAATGTTGCTACCGCTCTGGCCCTACTCCCCTGAGAAACTACTTGAGCCAGCAGTTCTAGGAAGGCCGACAACGGGGTTATTGCAAGCGACAGTCTGGTGTAGTTATATGAAAAAGATGTGTTCAATTTACGTATAATTTCTTTTAATTTCAAATTTATAAAGTTATAGTTTCTTGAGATACTAGGTAGAAACTACACTGAGAAACTTTGTACTGGAAAAATTACTAAATTAGGTTACAATCGAGGGACCAAGATGATAATTCGTATATTTTAATACAATAATCGTAAGCTATGCTATTTTTATATGTAATTTTCCTATTGATGATACGAAGTCTTAGTAATTTTTATAGGAAAATCCTAGATAGGATAAATTAGTAGAGACATAATTAAATTATATAAAAAGAGTAGAAGTAATAAGTACCTAAAATAAGATAAAAGACTAAATTTGTAAGAGGAATTGCTATTGTCTGTAGGAATATGAATTATACTACGACACTTTCTATTTTTTATATTATGGAGTAAGACAAATTCGGAAGATCGCTCTCGAATATCAGTAAGTGACTTAGTAAGCGAGCCTAACGTTGGACCGAGTCCAGCCGAGCGTAAACGATGTCAGCCGACTAACGCTCTACTGAAATTCCTTAAATTTATCAATCACTCAATTTGGGTTGATGCAAAGATCCTTATTACAATAAATTAAAATAATTCGAAAAGTTACAATTGAAAAAAAAATTTTCCACAGAGCAAAAAATAATTTTTAACCTCGATATTAGGATATTTGATTACATTAGGATATAGTGCTTCGAATTTTGAAAATGCCATCACTGTGAATAATTAATGAATAATTTAATGGAAGGCAATTTGACTGCTAGAATTTACTTGATAAGATGGATAAATTTCTGGATCTCATTATCTAGTTTAGCCGAACGGAAAATCGCCGTGCTGCCGCGCTGGAGACCCGTGTTCGATTCCCACCAGCTTTACTTTAATCATATTTTTCTGTTTTAGCTTGTAATATAATATTCCTGTATGTATATTATAATGTATAAACTATATTTAATCGTGTGTACCGTACAATGGCAATTTAAATAAATATAATAGTTTGTTTCCAATGAATTTTGTAGTTCGGTATGTAGTTAATAGTTACTACTCGGAGTGGTAAACATTACAAAAGTTCCGCTATGTCCCTCCATTGCAAGCTGAAAATAGTAAAATCTGGTCTGATTTTTAGTAAATATTGCAGCAAAAGTATCAATTGTATCAATTTAAAGTGAAAAATCAGTTCGAGTAGTTGTTTCAATATTAAAAGAAAAAGCCTCGATAAAATTCGGCAATTTATACAGAAAAATTGGTCTGCTTGCACTGAATCGGCACGCAGTGGGGCAAAAAAGTACATGCCTCTACCTCTAAAAAAATTATAGCTTGCAATAATTTTCATCCGACTTACACCTGAAATCTTATGAAATCTTTTGAAATACTATAATCTTTTGAAATTATATGAAAACTCATGAAATTCCTCAGAATATTTTAGAATAAACTTTAAGATCGAAGTAATACCCTATGATCCTCTGTGACGTGAATTTATTTATAAAATTATTTGTTAGTTGATTCTGTAAAAAGATTAAAATCTTTTGGTTGAAAAAACGAGATAATATTTTTTCAATTAGTTCAAAAAATTGGTTTATTTAAATAGTTATTACAATCGCTATTAGGTGTCAATGAATCGTTAATTCGATTTATTGTCAAATAAGAAATGGCTCAAATAAATGTTTAAGTACGTAGGTAATAGTTTGACCGGTAAAATTTGACGCAGGTACATTTTGGATAGAATTTGTTTGAACCTAGGCCGCCCTTTCTAGTTTCCTTGGGCGCACCAGAAAGATTTGTAAGATCCATGACAACTTTCTTTAGAGTTTCAAGAGTAATTTTTTTGTTCCACTACTGTGGGGCAAGATCAGCCATGGTCCTAATGAGATATTATTTGCAGCCAAATTTTATTATTAGTTTTTAAGACAAATTGCATATATAAAATAATTACATCTGAAGTAATTTTCGGTGCTATCTAATTACATATAAATCTGAACACGTTTCAGATCTCAATTCGCTCTTGCGATGCCTTATACATATTTAATACTTCGGCCGGAGGGATTATCATCCAACGCAGTTTTGTACTAAGCTCCTTCATAGTAATATATATTTTGCAAATTCTCTGTTATATGGGAAAGTCCTAACATGAGAAAGGGTTTGATTTTAGGCAGGAAAAGGTGGTGTGGGTGAGTCAGTTCAAGGGCTTGTGTTTGACCTATAACGTCGCTGCTCTTTTATCCTACCACTAACTACCCTTTAGTTGAGTGAGTACACTGAAAGAAATTTTATGATAATACTTGATATTTCAATATTTCTAATTGATATAGACGATAACGATTTAGGGAAATCGTGTAAATATAAAAATTATTGTTAGCGTAATTACGAAATTTTACAATTAGAATATGAACACTTAATATCTTTAGAACAAGAATTGGTATATTCAATAGCAAAGATTGATATTTTATGTATTAAAACACGGAATAAGAAAAATTGATAATGAAATATTCAAATAATATAAAAGCAATTATAGGAATTAATAGATTGAGGTACAAAAGTTAATATAAATATTCTACAAATTAATATAGTCAAAGAGAAAGTGAAAGGTAATAAAAGAAATTTTTATTTTCTGTGGTAGACGCTAACAGAAATTGTAATCTTCAGTTGATGAAATTGCAAAACACTATATCAAAAAATCCGAATAGCTCCATTTTCGGGGATTGCGAAGAGGCATAGTCAAGAAAGTTTATACGAATTTTGTGGTTTCAATCGCGGAAGAAATGTTTTAAGAGCCAACACTTTGCACATAGTAACGATTCAAACTCGCTGAGCGGGGGGCCATTTAAAATAATGAATAGAAGAGATGAACAATGTTTTATAAGAAGGGTACTGCGCTTCGGTGTTATTATGTTATTCATGACACTAAGTCGGCGTTCACACTCCCCCGGGCGGACCGAATGGGCGGAAAAGGCTACAGCGTACCCTTATAGTATCCTTACCCTTGTAGCATCGTGCAAAAAAACTAAAAAAACAGCAAGATGGGCATTTAACTTGGTGCAATTCGAATACTAAGGCGAGTTCAAGCCCATCCATAATCTCTTAAGTAGTATGCTATTACTGAAAGGAGATGCGCAATTATTCCGTGGCCTTCACACAGAAAATTTAACGTGGAAACCGAATTGCAATAAATTAAAGGTTCATCTTACTGCTTTTTTGCATTTTTGTTGCACGATCCGGAGGGGATACTATTAGGGTACGCTATAGCGTACCCTTTCCGTTTATTCAGTCTACCAGGGGCCCGATAATAATATTCGGAAACATTTTTTTAATAGCGTCGCAACCCGCTATTCTGTCCGCACACAATTCGATTAGGTACCTAACATCACGCTAGCACCGTCAGTAGCAGAGCACAGATAATTATCCTCAATAAATGATTAATCCAAACCATAGGATTTCAAAAAAGACAGTAACGCATCAGTGATAGTTTTGCCTACCTGATTCTCCAGCTCAATCGGATTCAAGAAAATCGTAGTAACAGAACATTCTACAACTCTTTAAATATAAACAATAAGTACAGATTTTTTTGATAATGAAGTTGACTCTTCAGTCATTTTTGCGATCTTTGAACCCTGCTCTTTTAACATGTTTCCTAAACGTATTCTAAATTCGTCAGCTATAAAATCAATTATTTCACTTTTATTATATCGACTGTGTAGTGTGACACCTAAATTTGCACCATTCTTCATTTGCAATGCAATTAAATCCGGATGATCGCCATGCACAGGGAAAAAATATGTCCTTAAGAAAATCACGAACTATAGCTAGGTTTCGAATATGAGAAAAATTGTTGGATAATGATGTATTTTCGTACATAATCTGCGAAACTGGAGAAAGAATTGATAACTCAATGTGAAGATTCTAAAATGGCTTATCACATTTTTTCTTCATGAATAATTACAAAAACGTTACGAGTGATTCGGAAAACATTCTCAGAGTACTCACAAGTGTGCCCGATAAATCGGGGAACTGGTATGTCGTCTCGCCTGTACGCGGTCCGCAAACACGCTCACCTACACGCGCGGCAATTTTATATGATTTATTTCTTTGACTCTTTGAATAAAAATGAAACATTTTTCAGATCTTTGATTTTAAATTGCTTTATATTTACATCTAAACTCATTATATTTGAAACTATCTATCAAGGCTTTTAACATTAAGTTTTTAAACATTTATTTTGAAATGGATATAACATTTTGTATATTTAAATTCGAAACTACAATATTATGAAATAGAAAAATCAAAATTTTCAAAAATTATTCTAAACATTAATTTAAGAAAAAACTTTAGTTTCAAGGCCTCAAAGATTAATCTATTTTAGAATTACGCATTCAAAAAAATAATGTCAAATAAACATTGCAGAAATTGTATAGATAATAAATATATGTATTATTAATCAGTATTATCTCATTTAGTATCAAGTGACATTAGATAGGTTTTTTTTTGACTGAAAAAAGTTATTTTTGTTGAAACAAAAATCACTGCTATTTTCACCGTTAAAAATTGCAGAATTTAAAATATTTCAAGAAATATTGTAAACCTTTAAAGTTATTTAATTATTTTAAACACATTAAAAATTATATGTTTCCTAAGGCGCCATCCATATGCCACATGGACAGTTTGGGGGTCGGGGGTTGTCAAAATTCCACGGCTGTCCACGGGGGGGGGGGCAAAAATTGGTGAAAAATTGTGCACGTGGTATATGGATGGCCCCTAATTAGAAACTTTTAAAATTAATTAATTCAACCTTGAAGCGTTAAAAATTAATCAATTTAAAACATCATCATGATTTTTAAAATACAATGATTTTAATCTAAAGTTTAATGAAAATTTATTTATATTGGTGCAGTTTGATTATGGTTCTTCGGGGTATAGGTGGCCATCCTGATCTAGTTCTAATACAAGGGTCTATAAAGCAAAGATATTTTAATCAATTTGAAATAATGGAATATCAATATCAATAATTAATAATAAAATAAATTCTAATGATCTCTTATGTTTATTCTACTTGTTAAAAAAAAATAATTTTAAGGAAAAAGAGTCCAGAGAAAAAATATGTTTACCTATTAAAGGTTGCAATAATATCCAGTTAAGAAAAATTAGATTTCATTTTGATTTGTTTTAAAATCTGCTACTGCTATATAGTATTAAACTCATAACACTGTAGAATCTATTATACTGAAGGGAAAATACAGTGATGCATTTAACTTACCTGTCCATCTCACATTTCCCCTAGCTTTCCTAGTTGCACTTACTAATGAAATGGTGTGAACCTATTTTGTAAGAAGTAGGTTGCAGGTACTCGACGATTGATTCATTAAAAATCTCTAATTACCTAAATATGATTCTAAAGAAGTTCTCAGTAACAGGAATCATGAGCATCATTGTTAACAATGGAAATGTTCAAATTCTAACTATTCCCCTATACATTCTTTAGAGTTACAGCTTATAGAGACGTTTGACTCGTTAGAGTTTACCCCGAAAGGGACATTGTTTAATCGTATAATTATAAAAAAATTAAAATAGCTCCATTAAGGAAAAGAGATGGCCTAGAGCCCGCTAAGCCCCAAAAATAGGAGGACTAGCGTCGCTAGGCTTCGCTGGGCCTCGACTACACCACTATCCACATCTAACAGAAATTGTTTGGACGGCCCTGAATGTCTAAGTTCGAAGCGAGCCAACGTTTTGTTTAATTTAAATGAAGGCCATTCAGGATCATGCTCGAAATCGTACTTAAATGGGATTTCCAGTCTGTTTCCGATTTGTACGTAAACATGTGATAGCAAAGTTGAGTCTCAATTTAAGGCATACGTTGTAGGAGACACACTAATTTCATCTATTTTTATTGCGTACAATTTCATGAAATAAGTTTTGAGACTGACTTGTTTGATCTATTTAGGAATATTCGTGTGTGGTTGATGGTTTGTACACGGCCTATTTTGAAATAATTATGTCATCGATGATTCCACATGAAATGGGTATGCCGAATTTATTATGATAAAATAATTAATTAAAGTCACGAGCGTGCCGGACGTGATCCTTAATTTCTTCTGCTTTATTTAACTTCATTTCCCTTATAACCTTTTTCTAAGCATATAAAATTCTAAGGTCATTCCTTTTCTTAGCGAGCATTCTGTAGATCTATAGATTGAGTACCATTTTGCTAAATTCTTAGCTTTACGATTTTTAATCAGAAACAAAACCCAATTTGGGGAAAAGCTTTAATAAAGAAGAAGTAAAACGATCTCGGATTGATCTTGAATGAAGCAAGTTGTAAGTAACTTATCAGCCTTCTGTACTTTACCGAGATGAGGTAATAAAACTTCAGATAACCGTCAAAGCGAAGAAGCTTGTGAGTGACATTTTCCGACAGTCGGAGTTCTATTTATCACTTTAATCACCTCTCTGTTCAGGATTCTAGTGGTTATTTTATTCCAGGAAATTTTTACTGCAAGTCTATTAGTGAATTTAATTTGGGGTCTATTATAAACAGACGTAGTCAATAAACGTCTCAGTAAAAGGTGATTGATTTATTTCACTCTAATTCCATTCTATTTAATCCATTAATTTTATTGTTCGTCAGGTATGTCTTGTTCCTCGATTTGATTCCACTGGTTGCTTGTCTGTGTTTATAAATATCAGATTACTTTCTATTTTATTCGGTATTTGCGTTGGATAGATAAGCCAATAGTAGCTTTTAAAAAGTTAAAGAACGGAGAAAATCGAGAAAAACTTCATGCCCAAAGAACTTTAATATCGAATAATATTTTGGATGTTTTACTAGTCGCGGAAAGTCAAAAATACAAGGCAAAAAGAACACAAAGTGACTTGCGGACGATGCCTTTGTCGACGAGCTCTAGCGCAACCTCAAAATACGTCAAAACATACGTAAGGGACACTGTGTATTAGTGGCTGTTCCGAACTTACCCGAACGATCGCCGCTAGTGTATATTCGAATATAGCCGGGACTTATTTCCCGTTGATTTCCGATCAGATTCCGAGCTCATTTACAAGGCTAAATGATACGTAAGGGCAAGCGATTCTTTTCGTTTGTCAATTCGCGTCGCACTCGGTAACTTTCACAACGCAAAAAAGACACAAAGTTCTTTAGGTTCTTTTTCATGTGTATGCTAATGACATATTGTTTTCCTGGTACAACTTTTAGGACACGCAAAGTGCTTTGTGTATCTTTTTCTGTTGTATTTTTCAACTTTTTCGACTTTTCTCATTTATACGAGGTGTGTTCAAAAAGTAAGGTGACTTTTAAATTTTCGCGGGCTACGTACATTCAAATTTTACATTTTTTATTTTGTTGTGTTGGTACACTTGTCACGATCATATGTTCACAGTTTTGACTATGTAGCTCGTGTTGTTTTTTTGGCAGAGGCGTAAAAGGTTAGAAGGGTTTGGTGTGCTCGGCGATTTTCTTCTTTCGAAAAAAATGGAGCAAAGAGTTTGCATTAAATTTTGTGTGAAAAATGGAATCCAGTGCTTTAAAACTCTTGAAATGTTGACAGTTGCATACGATGAGTCTACTCTGAGTAAGAAAAATTTGTATAAGTGGTACAAGCTGTTCCAAGAAGGCTGAGAGGATGTCGAAGACGAACCTCGCCATGGACGTCCCAGCACGTCAACAACAGATGAAAATGTTCAAGCAGTGGAAGAAATGGTGTTGAAAAATCGCCGAATTACCATCAGAGAAGTTGCTGAAGATGTTGGCATATCGGTTGGCTCATGCAATGCTATCTTTTCGGACGTTTTGGGCATGAGACGTGTGTCAGCGAGATTTGTTCCAAAACTGCTTAATTTTGATCAAAAGATCCATCGCATGACCATCGCTCAGGAGATGTTGAATGAAGTCAATAATGATCCTGATTTTCTCAAAAGGGTTATAACTGGGGATGAATCGTGGGTATATGGTTATGACGTCGAAACTAAAGCCCAATCGTCTCAGCGGAAGCATCCTGAGTCTCCAAGACCGAAAAAAGCTCGTCAAGTTTGGTCAAATGTGAAGGTTTTGCTCACTATCTTCTTTGATTACCGTGGCGTAGTGCATCAGGAATTCTTACCACAAGGTCATACGGTCAATAAGGACCTTCAAGTTATGCGCCGTTTGCGAGAGGCGATACGCAAAAAACGTCCGAAACTTTGGAAAAATAATTCGTGGCTTTTGCATCACGATAATGCACCTGCTCATTCATCGTTGCTTGTGAAAGATTTTCTGACCAAAAACATCAACACAGTCATGCCTCAGCCTTCATATTCACCGGGTTTGGCCCCCAGTGACTTTTTTATTTTCCCAAAACTGAAGAGACCCATGAAAGGACATCGATTTTCAACGATTGAGGAGATAAAAACTGCATCTTTAAAAGAACTCAAGGCTATACCACAAAATGATTATCAGAAGTGCTTCGATGATTGGAAAAAGCGTGGGCATAAGTGTAATATATCTGAGGGGGATTACTTTGAAGGGGACAACATAAATATTGAGGAATAAATGAATATTTTTTGAGAAAACCATAAAGTCACCTTATTTTTTTAACACACCTCGTAAACCATCGGTTTTTGCAATAAATATTAATAATTAATAGATTCTATTAAGACCGTTAGATGCAGCTTTTTCTCACGAATCCAATGATACTAAAAACTCATTTTCATAAAAATGTCACTTATGTATGTTTTCAGTTTGGACGGCAGTTTACTACTATGAATTTTCTTTCATGTCGAGAAAGAATAAAGAAAGACTAAATTTACTTAGTAATAAAATTCTATCATTCTTGCAGATATTATTTTCTCAAGATTATTTGCAAATGTTCTGTAGCAGTTCTTCGCTTAACACAATTTTTGCCAAGGTACTTATTCAGTGCTTTCCTTTTAAAGGTAAAGTTCATAGTGTGCTGTTAAAGTTAACTGCCAATTCCAGAAAAGTGATCTTTGAATTCTGATATTCTGATATTTTCTCTTCGTACTTTGGTCTTTATTTTTGGAATTTTACTTTCCTAGATCATTTAAATTTAATAGTACACTTAAAGGTTTTATCTTCTTTTCACTTAACGAGAAATCTAGTATTACTTAGCTTTATAACAAACATTTGGATCGTTTTTAAGTATACATATAACACTTTATACGCAACGTATAAAATGTTTTACGCATTGTATGACCTATCCTTGACATTGTGTTTTCACGACCACTTTTAATTCTTTATTAAATACCCTTCAACCTAATGAAAATAGTAATCTACACTGTAAATACTAGAGATCTCTTTTTTACGGCATAATTTTTTTCGTGCCCTGTTTTTGAATAGGATAGTTTTGTGCTATCATTTTCAATGTAAAACAAATGAATGTGGTTTTCCATTAATGGTGTCATTTTATTAGCACTCGAAACGGTTTTTTTAGTCTTATTGTAATACCTGAAACTATCCCTAAAATAATACTTTGTTTTTAGGGTGTAGATAATAATGTAATATTCAATTTTTTCTCAAATGAAAAAAATACTGCAGACATTTTAATTGAATATTATTTTGTTATGTTTTGAAAGTAGAACACAAGTGTTAAATTACTGTTGAAACTGTTATTTATTTAATGGAATGAATTTTTATAATTTATTGAAGGAATACTCAATTTGAAAGCATTCACTATTCTTCCCAGAAGACACTAAATTAGGTGAAGTAATGAATAAAATAAAAGTGAGTTGCGCATTCACTTCCAGGAAATTGCAGGCGATGCCATATGTAATTTCAACATTTGCTTTTACAGTAAATAACCGCACATGAACTCGCATCCTTATTCATTTCATGAAGTGGTATTCTGATACGACCAATTAGATCAGTTAACAGCTTTGATCAATGATGCCATCACAGAGGATAGACCTTCGATTGTAATTGACAAATCAAGTTGTACGTTTCGAACCATTAGATCAAGGTTGTACTTAATGTGATGCCATGAATTTTCGGTAAATCAAAATTTATTTCTTTTTTCAAAATTGTAATGGGTTTAAATTGATCTTTTAACTTATTTTCACTTGAAATCACTATGCAGTCATATTGAATATTCAGATGTTTTTACGTGAAATTATTGCCATTAATATGCGTTTAGCTTACATTCATTAAAAATCAAGCGCAATAATGTAATCATATGACAACATGAGAATAAAACTTGTATGAGGATCAATTTTTTGAAATTCTTTTTTCGCGTTTTCAAGCAATTTAGCACACTACTCATTCATTCATATTAGAAATATGTCGAAATAATTTCTCCTTTCACTTCAAAAAATGAATGTTAAAATTATGAGAGTGCCTAGAATAATTTGGCTTAATTCAGACTATCTATTATGGGGTTGACTAGCACTCTAATACTTTTGTAAAGTCAACGACTATAAAGTCGAGCCAGCGGCTAGCCATTCCCTATGTAGACGCTCTAGTCAGCCCCTGTGTACACATACTCGCCAGAGGTAAATAAATAATAACTGTATAAATACAGTCAAATCTCGATTTAGTGTCGGTTTTGGGACTGACTGTGACCATAAATCCAGAGTTTCGGAACTGTTTTTTGTGTCTCTCCTGTTTCGCTCTCTGTTTTTTGCCTGGCCCAAGCGTGGAAAATGGGAGTAACTTAACGATTTCTGCACGGGTAGAGTTTTTACTTTGAGTATATATTAAACAATGAGTAAATAATATAAATATATTAAATAATAAATAACTCTGATGTCAAAAATTATAGGCCAAACTACACAGAACAATTAAAATTTTTTAATCATATTTATTAAGCATACTGATAATAGTTCTTTAAATATATCAACTAATATATTAAATAAAAGTCTAGAGAAACAAATCCGCAGAAAATTCAGAAGCACTGAGAATCGTACCTGCTTGATCAATTTACAAACCGTGCAAGATACCACTAAACTATCGACTACTGGAATTCATTTCTTACTACCAAAGATGATCACTAATTGACTACAAACACTATAATTACTTATATTGTTTCTTTAAACTGTGTATCCTGTATTTTAGTAAAATTGATTAAAATATGTAAGGATATTATTTTCATAATTTTGTTATGGCATAGAAAAAATTTCCAAATAAATATTTCAAAAATTTCAAGAACTTGATAGAACTGAAAAAAATGGTTTTAAGAATGTACATTTTTGTATCGTTTTTAAACATCCTGTAATTTTTTCTGACATGCACTAAAAAGGCTTGATGATTGACACTTATAAATTTGTATATTATGGGAAGTTTACCATAGCCAGATCTGGGCCAACCTAAAATTTCAAGATGATATGAAAAAAGCTTATTTTTAATGTAAATTTTTAGTAATTTTAGACACCCTGATAATTTTTTGAAAACTATGAAAAATGGGCTGATTGGAACTTGGACATTGGTATGGTATGGAAAGCTGACCAGCGTCAGATCTGAGCCAGACTAAATGATTTAGACGTCGCCAGAACTGGGCCAGATCCGACATGAAACTGCCAGAAGATTTTTCAGTAAGCTATTTGGCATTTTTCCTAAAAATGTCCTTACCTTATTTTCGTGATTATGTAAAGAAAATAAGCAGTTTTTTAATTTATGAGATAGAAAACTGGATAAAGACTATTTTTTTCCCTCCCACATATAAAAGCAAAGTTCCTAATGTTTTGACATCTTCAATGTAAAGTTCTGGAGGAACAGGAACTTGTATAATTTGTATAATTTTTTTGGATCTTATCCAGTAGTCATGCTCATGTTTTCATATACTCACTTCAAAATCACTGTAAATGCATCCTCAGACACTCTAAATTCAATTGACCCTCAATCTAAAGGTATCAATTTGATCTGTAACAGAATGATTAAAGAATGTAACAGTCTATTGCTTCTTTATATTGATATACATTTTTGAAACAGCTCATCTAAAATCACAGCATACATTCGAATTATTAAAATTTTCAATATTTTCTTTAAAAATAATAACTTTTTGTTCAGTCAATACCACGATAAAGACCTGACGCATCGTTTTTCCTCATACTTATTACTTATGATAAATATTATAATTTTCCGCGAAAATTGAGTGCCCAAATGACAAGGTTTGATCTTGGTGGCAAAATCTGGAATTTTGAAAATTGTCATGTAAATTGTATGTTGCGTCAGCACCCTTTCTGAGATAGAACGATATCCTTTGGAAATCAAGTAGGTAGTTAGTTTAAGAAAATTAAAAAAAAACTGCTTTTAATATGGTGTTTTTTCTTGAAGAATAAGTCGCAAACCATTTTTAAAAAGAGTACACTTCGATTCAATTATCTGACACAGTTCTCTTAAAAATAAAAATTTATAATTAAAGCTTTTCGCGTGTATATTCAAGGTGAAAAATAAAATGCTGAACCTGTACTCTTAAGAAAACGGATTTTTCTGTTTTGATAAGAATCGGGTACCGCGATGAAACGGGAGAAAAGTTCTCTCATTAACGCAAGATAAATGCTAATTTCTCTCAAGATGAAGGCGTGCCTTAATAGAGCCGTAATTGATTGCGCGAAGATTATTCAGGAGGTATTAATTACACAAGACGTCAGCGCATCGCATCTCTGATAAAAACCTTGAATTCTTTCTTGATGGTGTTATCTGCCTTTTCCTCTCTCTCTCTCTCTTTCTCTCTCTGTAGATATATAAGTATATATAATATATAGATTTATATCGAACTCCATGTGCTCCAAAAATAGACTTGATACTATTCCTAGTACAGTTTTAGAGAAGAAGCTGCTCTTTCAGCGCCTCCTTGATCGCACGTGTGTGTCCATTGTATACGGAATGAGGAAAAAGCACAGTAGACCAACCGGAGCCACAGGTTGCCTTGTTAAAAGATAGAGGTGGGGGTGGGTTGCAGGAGTGGTTTGCCCTTGCCCAGGCATGTTCAAGGATGAGGCTTCGCAAGTCGGTATCAACCGACGGTCGATATAACCGGAGCCCCAGACTCCGCCAACACAGGCATCCACTTTTCCATTTGTACACTTCCTACAACCTTTTCAGGTTTTCCGAACACAACACAGATGAGCTTAAATCACCCCAAGTCCATCATCAACCCCAAGCTCACTCGTGTCCGCATCAAGTCCCGGCGCGACATAGTAATTCATGCTGCGTTAATCATTATTTATAACTGGTCATGTCTTTTTGACGCCCACACACACACACCGAATCTGGCACTAACATTTTCTATGTATAAATATCCTAGTGCGCACGCACATCTTGGATACGGTGACGAAATCATATTTCCGCTGCTGCTTTCATCGTTTGCGAACAATGCCTCAGGATTCAATTGGCGAGGTCTAGCGGTAAATGCGGCAAATCGCTTCCAGATTTTATTGTGTCTTATACTTTTGAGTGATACGAAAATTTGGGCAATAAATTGATTAAAATATCAGCAACAAATAGTTCTTTGTTAGTGGTTGGGTACTTAACCGCCCTAGGCAGAGAAGGAGCACTTTGACTGCATGTGCGCATGCGCATGCACATTCATTCCTTGGCGCCACGCGCTCTTATTATATAAAGTCCATTATGTACCGAAGCAGCGAAGTCTTTTTACGGTATCGCATGTTTGCAATGACTCGCCTACACCTTCACTGCGACTCGTTCTTGTAAAAACACGCTCGGCCACAAAAAGACTACTTCGCTGCCTTGGAGCACGATATACTATTTTACGCACTTGAGAGTTTCACAAACTACAAAATACGTTTTGTTTTTGATAGGAAGAAATACACAAAGTATGAACTGTGACACGGTTGCATGTGGCCCTTGCAACTCAAGTAACTATTTCCCAAGATCCGTCAGCTCGAAAGTAAGGACTTCCACGGTGCAAAATGTATCAGTTCAGCAATCTATGCGAAAATAATATTGGCACATGCCCATTTTCAAACACATGTTTTGTAAATTGATTCAATAAACGCACTTGCGCAATTTAGAGGTCATTAACTTTGCACACAGAAAAAAAATATTTTTAAACCATTTTTTGCTTCGAGCTTCTGGCTCATACTGCAAGTTTGACACTTGAAGGCAATCGCCTATTTTACCCACTTTTATCACAAATAGGTATACTAAATATCGATTTATAAATTTTCTTGTAGTTCATTCTATCAAAATGTTTCACGAATAAGATAATAATTTCATAATGTTTAATTTGACTCGTAAAATTTTATATTAAGAGGATTACCTTCTATCTCCATATATATAATTCTTGATTAGCTAAATCTTATTAACAGTTCATTGAATGTAACTGATGTTTGTTCGAATTGTTACCTGTCTTTAGGGTATGATTGCAAATGATTTTAGTGATTACAGGTGAATTCAGTGATTTTAGATTGATTCCATGATTTCGTGATTTTAGGTGAATTCAGTCATTTTTGGTGAATTAACGGGGGAAAATAATATGGTAATAGAGAAGTCAACTGAGGTTTAGATTCGGAAACCCGTCGACGTTCCACCATTTTGATTGAAACCTTTTGCATTGTGTGGTTGAAGACTTTTATTGAAAAATTTAAAAAAAAGATCTTTTCGCAAATTGTTATACATTTGTTGAAATAAAGAATTCTAAAAAATTGATTTTAAAGTTGAATAATTTGAACAATTTAAGTCCTAAAGCCACAAAAATAGTGTGTTTATGTATTTTGGGGCTGCTGATTGTAAATTTGAACGTAAGCAAATTCAAAATTTCTGCCAAACATTTTTAAAAATTTATTTTTAGAAAAACTCCAAATAAATTATCAATCTTTGCCATTACATTCTTTGAGGCATGGATGGATAACAGAAAATAATCTGAACTTGAACTAAAGTGTGAAACCATGATTAAATCAAGAAAAGCACCCTCCCCCCCCCCCAATTATTTTTAGCGTTTATTTTGTAAACGATGCATCGAAAAAATGATATTTCTTGGAAAAATATTTCTTACGATTTGCCATAAGAATTCCGGTATGAATTTTTCCTCTGTGCCCATTTTTTCAGTAGAAAAATTTCATAACATGTTTTTTAAGCAATTTAAATACAAAAAATTAATGTAATGAATCATGATAAGCCAAAAACATATCGAAATGCATTATATTGTGCAATAAAAAATTACTCAAATTTTATTATTTGTTATTAAAGAATTATATGTTTGTAAGAAGTTCAAAGTTTTAGGTCAATAAATTACCCGAGTCCGGGCAACGTTTTTTCTTTATGAAATCCTTTGCATTATATTATTACGGCTAGGAACCGAAAATTTAAGCCATGAGAAATATGTGCTTATTATTATTTAGGTATTAAAACGAAGAATGAGATATTCTTTCATATATGCACATATTTTTAGCTGAGAATTCGGTAAACCTGATCACAATTTTTTTTTTCGTAAAGTGAAAAAAGAAAATAATAAGGAAAACATTTTCAAGAAAAAAGTGTATATTATTATGATAATGTAATTTGAAAATAAAATATTCACGAAGCTTATGACAAACACTGGCTCAAGCGGCGCGGTGCCGCAAAGTCTAACTTTGGAAACTGTACATTGTTCTCGAATATGTTTTCGTTTTAAAAATGTAATTTTTTAAAAGAAAAATTAGTTTACCTGGTTTCCTAAGTATATTGGTCACAATCAGTACTTTCTGTACATAATAGAACTACATTTCAAAAAAGAGTACTTATTTCAAACGGTTTTAATTGTGTGGTCAGTCATTTTCAATTTTCTTGGTTGACTGTTTATATTATTATTAATTTATTATTTATTTTATCTCATTGACTACTAGAGAATATAACAATTGTGACTAATCATTGCATTTTTAAATTTATTTTTTGAATAAACCACCTCCCAAAAATGGGGTTTTACGATTACATCGGAAATGGTGCATCAGAGAAAAAATGCATTATTGCAGGCAAAGACATAATACAACATATTATAACATAACATTTTTCGAGCGATCCCCGCTGGGAGTGTAGGGTGAGTTTTATTGCTTGAACCGCACGCTCTTAGCTCATTAATCGAAATAGGGACGTTGTTCGATATAAATTTATAGAACTTTAATTATGGAAATTTCTATGTTAGACAAATTTAGTCCTTCATACTTTAATCGATGAACGATTTCATCTCAAGATATGAGCTAATAAAAGAACGGTGCATAATTCGAAAAGTATGGACCACACACGAAAAATGTATACCACTATTCTTGTGTTAAGTTTCATGTATTTATACCGGATAAGGGAAAAAAATCTTTATTTTCGAAATACACAGAAATACAAATTTTTATACTTTAAGGATTTCTATAGAACCTAAAAATTTATTTTTAATTATCATTTACCTGAAAAATATGTAAGCTAATTTTGCTTAAGGCTGATTTATGTGCAATTGTGCGTTTTCACAAGTAATGCTTATTAATATGTTGGTCGATTTCCTTGAATCTTTAATTGCTGAAAATGACACTTAATATAAAATTATACGTGAAAATACAATTAAAAGTACCATGCGAATCTTTAGACTGTGGAAATGTGTATTTTTTTATGTTTTAAAATTTGTGATATTTCTTGTGATTGTATGTGAATATTTTAAAATTATTTATCATGGAGATTATTATACTTATATTGTAGAAGAAATCCTGTCCATATTATTCCAGACAAATATTTTTTATGGGGGATTTAAAATTAATAATTGTAATGAAATTACAAATCTTCGCATTCTGAGTCCGATAATATCTTCAACTTTGATTTATTTCATAACATTTAGGGCTTATTTCTCAATAAATAAAAAAATCTTTTTGTGGATAAAAGAATTTCTTAGCCTACACTTTTTTAAAATTTTAAACTAAGAAAATTTATTTGCAGACCTGGGATGGCTTAGCGGAATATCTAGAAAATTTCTTTTTGAATAAAAGAAACGTCATGAAAGTATTTTCTCACCAAAAAGGTGAGATTTAAGGGGTAACGTTTGCGAAATTCAAAAACACACTTTTTCTGGGTACACTAAGATGCATAGTAAAATTTATTTGGAAAATTATTTATAAAGTTTTCTTTTCGAAAAAAACTAGTAAGCTAATTACTCTCATATACGGTAGGTATGCAGGCTATATATATCCGACATATCACAAGAATCTTACGATAATAAACAATTTATACACCGATTACTTAGCATAGATTTACGGACAAATTGTGTATACATACACAAGTAAAATATAGTCAAAACACGATAAGCGCCATTGGTTGCTAAGCTACCAAAAAGGGCCACGTTTTGTTCGTTTCTTTTTTCCTCGTTTCTGCACCCTTCTCTTAAAGCTAATTTTTTCTTCTTTATTTAGTCCCTCTCGACGTTTTCCTGGGACCTGTCGCTGTGACTCGAACTTCCCTACTCCCTCTTTATTTATTCCGTCCACCTCTGGCCTCAATTCATATATAAATCTAATTCACAGTACCGGAGAAACGTGTTTCTACTTCATTAATTATTTCCCTAAATGTTTCGGTCGAGTGAACATTGAAAACGAAAGTCAAATTAAGCACGAGCGTCCTAATTACAATTAAATTTATGACTCAGCAGATACATTTTTAATTGGAAATGATCAATCTTTGCTTATTTTTTGAGAGGTGACTCATTATTGAAAGGCATACAAAATTAATTTGTAAATTAAGTTCAGTTTACTTGTTCAAAATAGATGAATTAAGAGAAATGTAATTTGTAAATCAATTGATGAATGTTTCAAAAGACTATTCCTAAATTTAACTCTTAGAATTTAAAATCGATCATGATCATTTTATAAAAATTTATTTCCGTTTTCAACATTTTCAAGATGTTACTTTAATAGCTTTTATGGAGAACCTTTATCTCATTTCCAGGTATACATATTTATATTTAATCATTTAATAACGTGAAAAGTTTGTATCAACACTAGAAATGAACTGATAACGGGTCGGGAGCTTGTTATTTGATCTTCATAAATAATTTTAGATATTCGCACAATGAAAATGTTTTAATCCGGTTTAAAATACATAATCTTGAACTTACCTTATTTTTCATTACTATTTCAACCGAAAAAATGAATATCATATGAAATATAATCACATGATGAGTGCAATTTTACTCATTCAGTAGCATGTATGGGTACTTTTGCACATGTAGGGCACTGTTGATATATAAGCATTTTCCCCAAAAATTTGTTTCGAAATAAAATTTATATTAAGCAGGTAAAATATATATTATATTTTATGATTTTAAAAGCTCTGTTTATATTATAAAATTATCTATCTAAAACACTTCTTATTACCTTTTTCGCAAGAAAATTTCGGAAGGTTAATAAGTTTCCCAAAAATTTAAAACATAATGTATTGTTTGAGATAAAATATATGAGAGATTGTTGAATTAAAAATTAAAATGTAGAGTTCTTTTAATTTTGCAGCTTTTTTGCACAAGCGCGTATTTATAACACAAATTAAGAACAAAGCCAAATTCCGAACGAGAGGCGATATTTGGGATTTATTTTTTGTATTCAGCTTATGAATTACTTCTATTTTAATTTATCCCATCAAAATAAAAACATTTTCATAATGACACAAGGTCGGCTGTTTATCTGAGATTCTTAAAAGTAATTTTTCTCAAAAACCCCACTTTCCAACATTTTTTTTTAAAAATAACTAGTAATATTTTTGCGAGAAAAAATTATACTTGAAAAATAATTTTTCCCAGGCTTAAAAATAGTTAAGCTTCTGTAAAAAATATGCCCGCCGGGCGTGCATCTCCTCGTTGCACGCTACGCGCCAAGTTTGAGCGCGCCTAGAGTGCGTGGGTGCACTCTCATTTTCGTACGTTTAATGCGTACACTTGAACTACATTTTTTCAGATATCGTAAATCCTATAACTCAAATCGAATACTGTGACTTAACTTTCTGAAGAATTACAGCCATAAATTGTAACTGCAATTTTTTTCGATTTGTTTTTACAGAAGGTTCTCAAAGCACGTACGGCTTTGACGATTACATTCTCATTACGAAACTAGCGATTCGCGCTCGATAATTTGTGTCTAATTGAAAAACTTCATCAAGATAATTGGTAAATTCTGTTAAAATCTACTAAAAACAACGCTTTAAACTTATGGATCTCTTAAAACCCAAAATTGGATATTTTTGAAAATGATCCAACTTTTGGAACTTTTGTCTGATTAAGAAATTTCAAGAGAATAGTTTCGAAAAACATATATTTCATATCTAGTAGAAATTTGGTTTGATGTTCCTTACTCTATTAAAAAAAATATTTATTCTATTTTTCTGAAAATTTTAAAAATTTTGAAAAATATATAAATTTTCTAAAAGAAAAAAATTTGCAAATTTTCAAAATGCTCTAAATTTTTAAATTTTTGTTGGAAATATCTGCTTAACGAACTTACCATTCATTTTGGGAACCTTAAGAAGTGTATCAAAGGCTGACTCGATTGGACAAATCCTTCAAAAGTCAGCGTGGTTACAACATTCACGTAATCATACAGACAGACATATAGAAAGACAGACACCGATAAAATTTTATGATTGGCGGATTCTGTGAGTGCCGAAACGTAAAGATACGTTAAAAACCAGAGATCGAAAATTTTGACCATTACATTACACTCTCATGAATGAGAATGTAAAAATGATAGCATGCCTTTATTATATAAACAAAAATTAGAAACAAAATATAAGAAAAATAATAAAAAGGTGTTCATCCCAATTTGAAAGCAGGAAAAGAATGATTTCAGGAAAATTCAACTTTTTATTTTTTTAAATAGTTCTCAAACGTTTTTCCTAACATAAAAAGGTAGCCCATTGCTTTTATGCAGGTTAAACCATTTCTGAGTCTGGAATAGCTACTAGGAGCAGCTGTCAGACTTTTCAAGATGTTTCAACTATTATGTGAACATTATTTTGTACCTTAGGTTATTTCCAAGAAATTTCAAATTTTTACTTTTTCCAAAACAATTCAAAATTTCCCTTTTTCCCAAATAATTTTTTTTTCATGTGAAGCAGTAAATTACCATGAAAAAGCTCGCAAGATATTTACTACATATTTCCAGCTTTTTCGGAAAAATAATAGAAATGTTAGAAAGTGGGTCATGTTTCAAATAAAATACAATATTTTTTGCTTCCAAACTTCTGTCAACGTTTTAGAACTCGTAGGTAATCTTTGAATCATTATAACAAATCCCAACAAATTATTGATTATATTGTGAAATACTAATTTCTTTATTTTTACCATATAATATATCTGAATAGCAAATCATTTTGATACCAAGACCTGGACTATTGTTTAAATTTTGCCTGATTTGAAATAGAATTGGTGGTGTGTTTAAAAACGAGTATAAAACTGTAAATCAGTCAAATAAAGTTTTAATCCACGTTCGTTCTGCTATAGTGCTTTCCTCTCAAGGCAATATAAAAGTTACGAAGGGGTCTTCAGTTTGTTATGACCTACATCTTGTAGAGGTATGAACGACGTACTTCCGGACTGAAAACACGTTTTAGTATGTATCATAAGAAAGCGGAAGGTACACACGAATCTCAGAACTTGTATGAGACATCAGGAACATTTTTGTAGCTCATATAGGTCACCTTCTCTCAGTTATAAAGGTTTTAAAGGTTTCTGTTACTTAAGAAATTATCGTTTTTTAATTTGTTAATTTTGATATTATTCAATTTTCAACTCTGTATCTATAATTAATTAATTGTATATGAATAAATAAAAGTATGTATTCTTACTTATTTGTATACTTAGAGGCTTCAAATTGAATGTCCTTGAATTTACGTTACCTTGAAAACGTTCGCATTAATATTCCAAAATTGAAGATCTAGAATGTTCAAATAAATAAATAAATGAGTGAAATCATTACTTAGTTTAATTAGCACTATTTTTATATATAAAATAAGGTTGATATAAATAAAATATAAAAATATAATTAAATGAAAATATAAACACAATATTTTTTCAAGGAGTTTGTGATATGTTACAAATAATGTTTTCACACTTTTGGTCTATAGGGAGGTTAACTTGTTGCCGTGGTTATCGCCTGAAGCACTGACAGTTGAAGTTCGAAATGTAACAACTACAGGAACATAAAGCCCTGTACCACCTGTTGATACAAACGTAATATATTAACTAGTGTATCATATTTTCTCTATTCTAATTACACTTGTTCGGCTTAATTGGATCATATAAGTTCAATTTCCCATGATCAAAAATGAAAAAGCTCCCATTGGTTCAAATATTCAAGAATTAATCCATTTGTTGGTCTACATCGTGGTCGAACTCATCGCGAAAATCGATACTATGTGTTGGCACTCAAGTGAACTCCCAACAAATTTCAAACGGCTAAAACAATTTTACCCATCTATACCACTCGATAAATACTCAATTTGAAATCAGCGGTATTAACTATCGAGTTTATATAATCTCTTTTAAATTGCTTCAACTCTAAATTTCTACATTGATAAAGCTATATTCGGTAGCGTTTGATTTATTTGATTGTAAGGCTTTCTAGTTTAAAAATTAATTTCTAATTTAAATATTAATATTTTAATTTGTTCTAAGTTTTTCATTGGATTTTCAATTGCCCACGGAGAACAAGATATCACACAATAATATCGCAAAATCTCTATATTGCAAGAAAGCGCGATATGATAACGTACAAGCAGGTCCCGGAGCTTTACACTATATTATAATGCACTAAAAAAATTTTTAAAAATTAAAGAAAAAAATTAGGTTAAATTTTGTTGCTGTTGTCTGCTACGACGTCCTTAACGGTAATGGAAAAAGGCAAAGTATGAGTGAATTCGAGCTATCAATCGGGACACCAGATTTAAAACAATCACAGAAAAAAGATAAAATTTTCTGCAGGTGAGACTTGCAACGGTTGAAAATTAAACATATTTGGTGAAGTTTCACCAAGGTTACGAGAATAATTCTGATGTCGTTCGCTGCGTCATGCTGAAGTGAGGAAATTTCGGTAAAACATGTAGAATCAGCAGTAGATAACACGAACAAATTTTTTTCTTACTGATATATCTCCTCCGAAATAAATGACACTATTGTGGACGAATTAGAACTTATTTAATACTATGTAGCAAAAGCGCAAAAAGTAACTGATAGATGGAAATCTCCATTTCTCTCAAATGTAATGAAGTTAAACGATGCTGGATAGCGCTGGCGTCGTAATTGTCGCTATACCTCAAATAAAAATGGAGCGATTATAAGACGAAAGATTATCGAGGCAAAGTTAAAAATCGGAAATTATCTTCGATTGACGTAAAGTTTATCTGACAAGGTTAATTTTTCTTACGGTGAATCTTTCACGTGGAATCGATGGAAACCTTATCTTTAATTTTTTCTGTGATCACTTTTTCACTACTCGAACCTTCGAGAGATCACAAAAGAAGAAATGGATGTGATAGCGTAATAAACTTAAATTCTTACGTTATAGATTGCAAAATAATTCAGTACATAAGGTCAAAACTTGCAGTGTACGATATCACGATTTTGCACTATTATGATGCGATAATTACGATATATAGCGCAGGAATTACGGTATATATTGTAATTCATGCGATATAGTTTTCTCAGTGGCCGAGGACACGTGATTCAACAAAAAATATTTTTTTATAAATATTGTACACAATTCAAAATAGACCGGGCTTAAATTAAATATTTAATTTTTTTTATAGTTCACACGTTTTTAAATATCGTATTTTTATTTAAATTGAAATTGCCTATTTTAATTCGTTTAATTTACAAAATTTCAACGCATTATAAACACAGATTGGAAATTCTTTAAAACTTACATTCTTCCAATAGGCACAAATACAAATTTTAATTCTAGCATTTTTAAATATTAAAAAATTGTAATTCTAGATAAGTATTTGATTTTTGCAAATCTTAGTGCATTTAAGCTTTTAGCACTATAGATTTTTAAATAGGAAACATTTTCGAGGTCTCGAACGAGGAAGTACTTTAATTCTATCACTATCAATTTGAATATAAAGTATTTTCAATCTTAGTTTTAAAATCTCAAGTTTTCACAATTCAAATTTTAAACTGAACTGTGATTATAATCTTCTTTGAAGCTTCAAAAATGATGCAATTTGAAATTTGGAAAACGTTCAAAGGCTTTTAAGATGTCAGTCCCTCAAATTTGATGTTTAACCTTCATATTTAAAACTGACCATTTTGGAACTTCAATTTGCAAGCTTAGAAGTTAAAATTATTTTAAAATAAAGTTAATGATCGTACCTATAGAAATTCCCATGTTAATTTCTTTAATTGCAGGTAAAATCAAATCATCACATTATGCTCAAAAGTGCCTTTCTGAAGCGAAGAATCTCTGAAGCGAAGAATTTTGTTTCTCAATAATTTATCGTATCTAGCATGGGTTTATAGAAAAGTTGAACTTTTAGTTTTTGTCATGTTTTATTTTTCATGGCTAAACCCATCAATACTGGCGGCAGAAAGCTGGCTGACGAACTTGACCTGCTTCTTAGGAACCCAAAAAAGTGTACAGAAGGAAATTCAGATAAAAATATTATTTTGAAATTCATCGTGCCAGACATGAATCTAAAATTTTATATCATAAATTATGAGACTCTAAAATTTAATTGAAACTTGAATTTGCAAGTCGTAAAAAAACTATGCATAAGTCAAGAAATTAGCCCACAATTGGAAATTCTCTGAATCTAGAAAGTTAATACAAAATTGAAAAAAGACCCATGCATAAAATTCAAAAACCATCATTATTGAAGGTTTCTGAAACTAAAAAAAATGATTAGTAATATCGTTTGAAGTATAAATCATCCCTCAGCATAAATGTAAACATTAGCTGAAGTAAAATAATTATTTTTATGTAATTTCTGCAGTTGAAATGAAATTTCGTTTTCGTTTTATATGTATGAATTTTGTGCCGGAACTGTACCTGAAAACCGACTGAAATGAAAATGAGGTAAAAATCAAAACAGACCGAAGCGAACCTGTCATAATCTTCTCTGAGTGGGACTTCCTTCAGGCATATTAACCCCCTACCGCCCTTAAAACTTTCTTATTTCTGAATTTTAAGATATTTAGGCATATTATTCCTATGGCGGAGTGTATACAAAACTACAATTCTAGCTTATTACCGTCCTGACTTTCATGTAAATCCTTGCGTTAAAAATTGCTATTCGTCTCAAAGTCGTATTTAAAAAAACTCAAGTCTTCCAAACGTTACATATATGTCACTGTGGGCGGTAGAGGGTTCAAGGAGATATTTTCTTAGTGTAGAAAATTTCGCTTGCCTTTTTAAGTCTACTATGCAGACAAAAAAGTACTTTTTCTTTCTCTTTTTCTTTCGAGCTGTTCTCCTCCTGTGTAGGAATCCAATCAGGGATCCGGCTGGGTTCCAGCCGGATAGCCCCGCTTTAAGCCGGGCGCTAGTCGGGGAATCCGGCCGGGATCCGGCTAAAAAGGTCACGGTGAACTGGTCGGATCCCGGCTTCAATACCGGCCGAGATCCGGTCGGGTAATCCGGCCAAAAAGCGGTTAAGAAATGTTGCTTCAGGCGAGAAATTGGTAACTTGTTTTGTCTTTTAAAGCTCATCGTAAAGATTACGGTGAACTGTAAAAGTCAAATCAAGTGACCAATTCTGGCAAGAAAATTGGAGTAGAATTTTATTCACTGATGATAAAATCTCATAGCAATTTGGAAGCCACGTGGTGATTTAAGGTTATGAAGGAAGGAAGTAAAAACTGTATACACAAGACTATATTTTAATTTAAAATAATATTTGTTCGTGCACTAAGTGGGGGATTCAAACTAGTTACTGAAATAAGGTTGATTTTAACTACGAGTCTCGATTTTATTTGCGAACTTCAAAGAGACGACGTGACCTGAGTGCAAGGAGCATTCTCGTTCCAGGTGAGAAACTGAAAATTACTGAGTGTCTATGCAGACCACAGACACAACAGGCGCTTTATATGGCGGTAAATTTGAAATTGTACAGGCTAAACATTGTCTGAATATAGAGAAGTTTATAAAAATTGTATCATTTCTGTTGTTGCACATAGCAGAATCGATAACAGTTTAATTTAAATAGTTAAATTATTCGAAAAAATTTAATGTTTTTTTTTAAGAATTTAAAAAAGCTCATTTTTGTTTAACTGATCTAATAAATCTTTAAATTATAATTTTCAAATAATAATTCATCTAGCATCCATAATTTCGTCTTTGATAATATCACGGCTCTTAAAAAATGTGTAATCTGTACAAAAACATTAACCTGACCAGTGCCCAGCCGGCTCCCGACTATGGGAAATAACCAGGATTGGTCCGGCCAGTAACCGGCCGGCCCCTGACTACGTGATTCGAGAAAAATGTAGCCCGACCGGCTCCCGCCCGGTTCCTGTCCATGAAACCCAGCCAGGGGTAGCCCGGACGGGATACGACCAGAAACCTTGTTGTATTAGGGCGAACCGGGGAAATTTCTACACGGGCTGTTCTGGTCCACTGTCACCTATGCTTTTAAGTGAGTGGCGGATAATATGCTCGACGGCGGATTTAATTAGCTGAGCTCAACTCTGTTCCTTTATAGTTAGTCTGAGGTTAATAATTTAAGGATATAGCATTATTATATTCTTCCTTCCTGACATTATGTTTAATAAAGTGCAAGGTTCATCTTCTGTTAACACTTTCAAAATAACGTCTTTCTGATGCTCACATTAATCATAATTATCCTAAGATTAATATTAATATGACCAAGACAGAGTTTTAGTTATAGATAAAACAAAAATTGATTAGCAGCAAAAGCTAATGAAAAAAATGTTTTCACTATAATTTTTCTTTGTCTCACCAAATTCTTATGTAAGATTCTTGTAAAAATTGTTTGAAAACCAATTTCTTATGTTAGAATTTCTATTGGAAAATAATACGTCTTCATATGCTAAATTTTATAAAAAATGATTTCTAGTACTTTTGTATTTTGATTCTGTCACATTTTATACTTCAAACCAGGAGTGATTGCAAATGTTTCAATTTTTTAATACGTATACATTACAGAATTGTGGAATAATTTACATTAATTAATTATATATTGTACAATAAAAAAATAATGAATAAAATAAAAGCTGAAATTTGAAGAAATTAGCCATTTTAACTTTTCAGAAGCAACTCTTCTGAAACTTAAGCAACTTCAAAATTAAAAACATTGAATTTTTCAATTCTGCTGCTTTAAAATGTTTTGACAACTTAATTCTACAATGTTAGTCATTTTAATTGTTGTTTACATTTCAAAATTTGTAGTGCAATCGGTGGTTTTTGAATCACATTTTTTTCAGCCTCAAAAAATATCAATTGAAAAACATTGTTTCATGCATCTTGTAAAATTTAGAATATACAAAATTTGAACCTATTATAAATTTCAATCGAAATATGTGATTCATTAAATTTTAGTGTTTCAAATTTAGATTTAAGTTTCAATATTTCGAATTACAAAGCCTTAAAAATTCGCAGTTCGCACAGTCTCAATAATACATAATTGTGAAATTTTAGTTTTAATTTTAGTGCAGAATTTTTAAAGTTTTTCATTTTACAAGTATAGTGCCCAAGCACTATACTTGATCGGTTATTTTAATGAAAAATCCCTAATCGAAGTTCTTACCAAAGTTAGATTTCAAAATCCCAGAACTTTTTCCAAAATTCTATTCAAAATTTCAACTTCAATGAATTTCAAAGCGTTACATAGTTTGTAACATCATTTTTTTAAAAATTCTTGTACATTACCAGCGCAAATCATCGACAAGCACGTTCATTGAGTTGTTGTTGATCACCTTTAATTTCTATAATATTAGTTTGAATTTTTTCTGTCCTAGCTTCAAAATTGGTGCGATAAAGTAAAAAAAAAATGAATTTGTATGTATTTGCATTTTCTAAAATCACTATTGTCCTTATTTTAATGAATCTTATCAATATCTATGAAAATATTATTAAAACAAATGTAATTATATGGTGATCACAATCATCGTTTGACATTCTTTGAATTTCCAAAGTTATTCCAACTTTTGAAACATGAATTTTAACGTCTTTTTGCAATATATTTCTTTTAAATTGACCTTCTGCTTTTAACTTGAGTTCATTAGACTTGGAGATTTATTCACTTTTGGACAATCATAAGAAAAACATTGGCATTTTAATATTATAAAAAGCGATTATCAGATTTTTTAAGCGATATCAGCAACAACTCAATAAACATGCCTGTAAATAATTTCCGTCGGTACTCTATATAAGATTAAAAGTCAATGCAAAATTTTAAATATTTTTAATCTATTATTTCAATCTAAACAAAGTTTTTCAATTCTGTAACAAATCATGGATATGAAATAGTAAAAGAGTAACAGGAATACTGAGCAGAAAATGACTAACATAATTTGCAGAAACTTAAAAAGTAATAATAATAGAAATTTCCCGATTCTTTATCAAGGATACAGGCCTTTTCTAGAGCTTTTCCAGGTTCTGTAGTAACCCTCATTATAATAGTCAGTGCTTTGAAAATATTTTACTATGGAAAATATTTGTAATTTTTTGAAAGCTTATTATATAAATATCTTTTGAACTTACGATTCAAAATTGTAAAGCTTTAACTTTTCAAGTGTGTGTTCGAAATATTTTTTGGTAAACTTTGTAAGAAAATTACATGGAGAACAGTTTTCTGCTTTAGGATGAATAGAAATATTTTTAAAATTTCAGAACTACTAAATAAAAAAAAAATATCAATGCGCTCAGGACTAATATGTGTTTTATTGGTTCATTTTCCAGAATGTCCTTCATCGGAGGATGGAATGGAAAGATTTGCTTGTCCAACGCCAGATCGAATGGGTAGATATCGATGTATCGATGACCACGTTCTTTGTGATGGTTTTATAGACTGTCCAACGGGAGAGGATGAAGACAGACAAGCTTGTATGTTCTACAAAACTGTGAGTCTTAATTCAAATAATTATTTTAATTTGTCATATCCTGATAAATTATCGGAAAACTTCTGTCCAACTATTTCTACTTTATTTAAATTAGTCGATTACCCACATATTTTGATTTTTTTTATGTTTTCATATTTTATCATAAAAAATTTTCTATTCATTATTGCCATGGCTACGGGCTCTGAAGCTTCGGTATAAATAGCCAGATTTGTTCGGTACAATCAGACGCTGAAATTGATTATATTCTTAATATTTCTCGAATGAATGAAAACGTTATGGAATCTTCAATAACTCTGTTAAGAATTCAGTTTAGAATGAACACAAAGTGCACCTTAGCGAATTGCGAGTACTATTTGCTGTTTACAAATATACAAACAATTATGAATTCGCTTTATTCTTAATATACATTCACGATAAAATAATGGGAAAGATGTTCAATTAACAGAAATGTATTAGTTTTCTAATCATTCAAAGGGATATTTATGCTCGCAGGAGTAGCAAACATTTAGTTGTATTATGAGAGAAGTGCATATTCGTATATATCAGAAATTCAACCAACTGTACTAATGAAATCTGTGCAGAGGTTCTGCAGATATTAATCTATTTCAAACACAAACTCGATTCAACGCCACATTATTTGTTATGCTTTTACAAAAACCTTATGAGAAGATCGAATACATGAGAAATTATTATACAGGACAAAATAGTATAAGCTGTCTATTGATACCAGCAGATTAACGTCACTCATTGACAAAACACGACTAAAAGACTGAAATTGTATTTTTATTTGAGATTGCTTCTCACCTCATGATATGGTTATTCCATTTTCTGAAATTCATGAAAATTTTGTATTCATAAAGTGCAAATCCATTGGTGTCAACCTTCAGACAATCGCGGTATAATAATTTTTAAAGCTATATCTTAGTAGTTCAGCCATTCGGATTGATTACGCGATAAACCTTTTTTTAAATCATAAATTTTGCACATCTTGAGAATATAATTTTTCCAAATTATTTATCAAGAAGATTTTTTGGTTCTATGATGTTTTCACATCGAATAAATTTTTTCATAATTTAAAAACAAATTTTGCAAGATAGTCAAGTCTTTTATTGTACAGAACTGATAGAAACAGATTTAATCAATTATTTCTAAAAAACACGTTTTGCACTAAACAATGTTTTTCCAACACATTAAATATATTCTTGAGAATCAATTATTTAAATCTTGATGAAAAATAAATTAGTTTCTTAAGTTTTTCATAAAATTATTATCAAAAAAATTCGTTGTAGTACAAATCCAATTTGCCCACGTAATTTTTTCTTTCTTCCCCCCTCTACCTTCATTTAGTGAAAAATGGTTTTTGATATTCCAGAGTTCAATTCGATTTGGGGCGACATGGATGAGAAAATTGAATAAAGTTTTAATTTGTTTACCAGAACTTGCGCCAGTACCCACATTGAAATGTAAAAGGGCAACGCGGGCAAAAGCACAGGCCTTTTCTTTGATAAGCGTGAAAACTTTCTCGCCGCTTCAAAGAAAAATTCGTGACTAAAAATTGTTTTAATTCGACAGTATTAATTTATTCTCTTGACATAAATTTAACTTATCCGTCTGCACTAAACAAGCGAAGATTTATTCTTCAACTATGATTAAAATTAGTAAATTTATGCAATGGAGGTAAAATTTACGCGTGTTATCAGATTCTTATTGGTTCTAAAAGTAGCCGTCTTCACAACAGGAGAAGCAGGAACGAATGCGCATGAGTCCAGTACAATAATGAGTCCATAATACTTCTCGGAGTATTATGGGCTCATAGTTGTACTGCGCGATTGTGGTAGCGTCAACCTAACCTTAAATTGCAGAATTGGTAAACTTGTAAATCATACTTTTATTACATAAAGTACCTTGTGCGAAATATATTTTTTTTCAAAGAGGAGAAAATTCTGAAGAAAAAGAATGTTATCTTTTAATAACCATTGACGCTAAAGGAATGAGGAACCCTTTCAAGGCCCGACAGTTACAATCTCATAACATTTTTTGTAGAAACGTGTTTTACTCCATGTTTGATGATTAACAGCCACTGCGAAATTAATTTTTGTATTAAACACTTTTTTTATGATCTTAATTTTTAATTTTGTAAAAGCGCTTTCAAATTTTTTTCTAAAAAATAAGTGGTTACTATATCAGAATAATGTTTAGAAAAAAAATTTAAAGCTTGTTGAGCCTCATCGTCCTAAGTAGTCAATTCATTGTGGCAGATATTAATTTATAATTTAGAACAAACTTCTGTTTTCTTTCATTATGATTACAACATATTTGGTGCCGTCGCTGATCATTGCTTGCAGTCATTGTATATTTCTGTATACTCTTATTTTTGCAAAAATTAAAAGTTTTGTTTATAAGTGAAAAAAATTACAGTTTCTCTTTTCCAAAACGTGGGGCAGAAGATGCACTCTTACGGGATATATTCATTCGAGTTCAATTTTTTGCAAAAACGCCACCATTTTGTCGATTTTTAGAATTTTCCGGCGTATTTCGAAAAAGAACAAAAGGATCTATCAGAATCAAACAGAAAGATTCAAATATCTACTTTTTTTTTGAACTACAACACTTTGGAACAAAATTTCAATAACTTTTCAAACATTTATCCAGCAGCTTAAATGCTTCAACTTCTTGTGCTGTCAGTAAGACTAGCGCAAGTACTATTCAAAAAGGAGCGACCAACTTCTTTACGAAACCGTGAAAAGCTTATAAAACTCCAGTCGAATAATCCCTGATAGAGATATTCTTACTGTTTGGAAAGAATATGCCGCATGAGAAGTTGAAAAAATGCACGAATTTCTCAAATTCTTTACCTCGAATGCAACTCGTGGCATGACTTCGAAAAGTTGTAGTAACAGTCTTTAAATCCTGACCTTTCATTAAAACCAACAAAACTTGACTTAGACATGCTAGGACATTTTTACTCAGAGCATGGAAAGCCGTAAAGATTTTTCAATTTTTTTTTGGTTCTAACTAAAGATAAGATTTTAAAAATTACCCCCTGTGAATGTCAGATTATTGCCGCAACTTAGTAATACATAGCACGAATTGAAGTGGAAGATTATGCTCATTTAATTAACTTTGATTAAATAAAAGGCTTCAAACACTGGTATAAATTTTAGATTTATTGTACTACGTTTGTAGATCATGCCTCGAGTTGGATTCGAGGTAAAAAAATTCGAGAAATTCTTGCATGGTTTTCTAAAGTTCTTACCTGGTATATTATCTACAAAGAGTAACAAATATATTAATTAGAAATTATTTGACACGGAATTTTAAAAGCTTTTTAATGGTATTTAAAAAAAAATTTTTTTCTTTCTGAACTAGTAATCATGATTCAAAATCAACAGTGATTTAAAATTATTATACTCACGCCAATCGTACCAACCATTTCCAGAGGTCTTTTACTTCAGAAAAATTTGATCCTGAAATCGCTGAAATGCTTGAAATATAATGTTATTGTAAAACAACATATTCAGTCTAAAAAGAATTCTTTGACATGAGGATGCACATATACCCAATTTGAAATGAATTCGTTCGTTAACTTACAATGAAACTTTATATAATGAAATGATTAATTCAATTATAGGTATATGATTTACTATTATCAGAATAATAAAACATTAAGCAAATTGACTTCCAAGTGAGGCATGATTGCCGGCATTTGAGTGACTAACTGAATCCGTCTTGTTGCTTTAGTACATAATTCAAATAACTCAATGAGAATTTTTGTTGGCTATTAAAACATTTCCCGAGCGAGAGAATTGAGTTTTTATTCCTTTGTATGTAAAGTAGCGTTTTATGTTCCCTTAAGGGCGCATATATTCAGTATCCTTTTTAATGGAAGTGGTTTGCGCAAAGTATCGTGAACGACGAGGAATGAGTGCTTAACAGTTCATTGAAATACTCAACATTCGTACAACAGAAGCTTGTGGTATTTTTCTGCTATAGGAAAAGCGGGTTTTCTTTTCGCGCCCGACAATGTAGTAGTTGGTACCACTGCCTGACGATAACAACTTTACACCACTGAAGCCGGATGACGTGAACGTTTATGGAACACTTTCATTATAGATAAGTTCAATATTTCTTTCATCGTCAAGGTCGAGAATCATGTAGTGGATGCTTTATGATTTTCATCTATTTTTAATTTACAACTATTATCGCGTTTTTAAATACAATTTTGTAATTATTTTTTAAAGAAATTTTAAATAATTATTTATATTACACATCATTAAATCGTAATTGTGTGTGAATGCGTGTGTATTCGTACGCGCGCGCGTGTTGTGTGTATGTCTACACGGAGAAACTATTGATTGTAAAATTTAGCATTATAATATTTACTTTAACAAGAATTCGTTGAAAATCTAGGATATAGTCGAGAAAATTATATTAATGGCCTCAGCGATACGAAAAATATTTTTTCCATGTCAATTATAAATTTCAAAATTTAATAAAGTTTTCTTTTTTCGATCATACGGTCCGTCTGAGTATTCTACTGCTACTCAGTGGGTAATCTGCAATTTAGTTTTAATTTATGATGAAAAACAACACCAGCAGTACGTGAACGAAGGTTGAATATGTTGAAGTGAATGCAAATTGAGGTCGCGTAGGTGCACACATGGCACAAACATGGTTCTTGAAAATCAAGAGTTTTAATAACTTACTTCCGGTTCGAATTTGGATATATCATTTCATCACGATCCCCTGTAGAATTTTAAAAGATATAATTTGTTTTCATTCTGTATACATTGAAACTACTATGTTTCCGTTCGCTTATCATGTATTTTCTGTATAGAAACTTTCGCTATAATATCATTTTGACATCTTACCAATTTTCTTCTGAATGAATTTGTTCGCTATGATTTTCAAATAATTAATTTTAGATTTCCCCGTGTAGGAATCCAATCAGGGATCCCACAGGGTCCCAGCCGGTCACGGTAAACTGGTCGGATACCGGCTTCAATACCGGCCGGAATCCGGTCCGGTAATCCGGCCAAAAAGCGGTTAAGAAATGTTGCTTCAAGCGAGAAATTGGAACTTGTTTTGTCTTTTAAGGCTCATCGTGAAGATTACGGTAAACTTTAAAAGTCAAATCAAGTGAACCAATTCTGGCAAGAAAATTGGAGTAGAATTTTATTCCCTGATGATAAAATCCCATAGCAATTTGGAAGCCACGTGATGATTTAAGGTTAGGAAGGAAGAAAATAAAAACTGTATACACAAGACTATATTTAAATTAAAATTAATAATTATTCGCGCACTAAGTGGGGGTTTCCTAATTGTCTGAATATAGAGAAGTTTATGAAAATTGTATCGTGTATGTTGTTGCACATAGCAGAATCGATAACAGTTTAATTTAAAATCTTAAATTATTCAAAAAAATTTTATGTTTTTTTTAAGAATTTAAAAAAGCTCATTTTTGTTTCACTGATCTAATAAATCTTTAAATTATAATTTTCAAATAATAATGCATCTAGCATCCATAATTACGTCTTTGATAATATCACGGC
Organism: Belonocnema kinseyi; assembly: GCF_010883055.1. Classification (NCBI taxonomy): domain Eukaryota; kingdom Metazoa; phylum Arthropoda; class Insecta; order Hymenoptera; family Cynipidae; genus Belonocnema; species Belonocnema kinseyi. The sequence goes on along the minus strand of NC_046660.1, from coordinate 106,570,311 downwards.
TCTTAAAAAATGTTTAATTTCTATAAAAAGATTAACCCGACCAGTGCCCAGCCGGCTCCTGACCATGGGATATAACCAGGGTTGGCCCGGTTAGTAACGGGCCGGCCCTGGAATACGTGATTCGAGAAAAATGTAGCCCGACCAGCTCCCGCCCGGTTCCTGTCCATAAAACCCAGACAGGGGTAGCCCGGCCGGGATCTGACCAGAAACCTTGTTGTATTAGGGCCAACCGGAGAAATTTCTACACGGGTCATATTAAAATGATTGAATTTTAAAATCATGATGCACATTTTCAAAATATTCATTACTTACGTCTTAATGTGAATATCCTAATTTAAGAATGCTTCAAAAGCAAGAAGGTCGAAAGTGGACACTCAAAACCGAAGGTAAAAAATGAATTTGAATTTTTTGATTTCATGGTTCATTTCTCTACTGGAAGCAAAGTTTTCGTGGTTCTTTTTAATACCTTCAGGTTAAAAAATTGATATTTTACTAATCATTCGTAAAAATAAGGATTCACTAGGTCACTATTAAATTTTTCAAAATTCCAAAATTCAATATTGAAATCCTTAGTAGTCAGTTCTACATTTAGTAATTTTAGATTTAAATATTTTAAATCGCTTTTTTTTTCACAGTTTTAAACTTGACAACAAGTAAATGTCCCAATTTGGGCGAATGTAAGGATTTGTTTGGCGTATTTTGCTTGCAAAAGTATTTTAAATCTTATGAATTGATAAAAGTTCCCAATACCGCATAGTTTGTACATTTTTCGTCAATACTTTGTATGCTTATCGATACAAACAAACAATTTTTATTAAATAATAAAGAATGTTTTATGCTGTACCGATGAAACTATTTGGGGGAATGAATTTTTCCTCTGACCCAGTTTGGGCGAATCAAATGTCCTAATTTGGGTGAGTGACGCCATTTTATATTTCCTACAGTGGCGGGATATTGTCATTGATAAGAACTGACTCATAATTTAATTTGTCATTAGGAATCTGAAAATTTTAACGTACACATTTCTCAGCATAATAAATCACGTGATTAAAAAAATAATATTTGTATCGTTTGCATTTTTAACTTGGCTATCTCGTTGTAATCATTTCCCGCAGATTTTAATCAATTATTCAACACAAATTCTTTAAAAAAACAGGCGTCATAACAGGAAAAAGCTTTCAGAATTGAAATAGTGTGCTTGTTATCTTTAAAAAATGCCTAATTTTGATGTAACCGTGTTTTTTGTAAAAACTCGCACAAATTCCTCTAACCGTTTTTTCCGTCCGTATTAAGGCGGAAGGAAATATCCGATTATTCTATTAGCTTTCAGTTATATTGAATAACACATTCGAAAACCTCATAATTAATATTTACTTTTCAATAAAACATTCGCGCCACAAAAATTTTGGAGTACTGTTGACACGAAAAACTGCGCAGCCTGTCAACTGCCGAACTAACAAGCCGAGAGTAATGTTATGCTCGATCGGCCACAGGCGTGACACGCGTGACTATAAAACCTTTAAAGAACACGAATACGTAATGGAATGACTATAAAACCTATCAAAAAAATCTTTAATCAACTCTAGAGTGTGAATAAACTATTACTAGTGTCATAAACTTTAAGAGTACCACGGATTTACTCACATTATGTGAGCATTCGTACAACCTGGGTCACTCGCCCAAAATGGGACTTACCTTAATCTAAATTTTTTGTTCCAGTTTTAAAAGTATAAAATTATCTGGTTTTACAAATTGTTTGAAATAGTGGAATATCAAATTGCAAGACTCGATAGGTGCTCAGTTTTGAGTTTAAAGGTTTTATGATAACATTTTTTGAATTTCACGTCTCCTTAAAAAATTCAAAACAATTTAAAAAGTTAAATATCAATTCAATTCTTGAGGCCATGTGACGAGAGGGTCACGTGCCAAAACCTGGTCTTCAATTTTTCTTTCCCTACTTACGTCTAAACGAAATGAGGTATCGCTCTGAAAGTTTGGGAAATGAAAGAGGTGGTAATAAAGTCCATGTCTCTGCTTTGTTCCGGTGGAAATTTTAAGAAAAAAATTTTTTTTTCAAGAAAATATCAGTGGAAGTTTTCTTTCCCAACTTACGTCCACACGGAATGAGATATGGTGTTAAAAATTTGGCACGATAAAGAGAAGGCATGCAAGAATATGTCTCTGGTCCTAAATAATTAGAATAGTGAAAAACGTTCTTTTTTTAATTACTATTTTGGAGAAACACCGACCGTGCTCTCGTCAAACCCTGCAAGCATGGACACAGGAAACAAGCGACTAGGAATGCATTTGCGGGGGTGATGCAATGAGGGGGGAGGTCCGCCATCTTTTGATGTCCCGCGACAAACATGGCAGCTCCCACATGTTTATATTTTCATGCACAGTTTGTCAGCAAAAATGCTCGTGCGCATAATCAAATGACACATCGTAAGATGGCGGCTCTCCTCACTCATGGAATTCTCCTCCCTCCCGTGGATTCAACCCCGCACGCCCAAGTTAGGATGGCATGCCTAGTCCCGTGTTTCCTAAGCCCATGCTTGCAAGCAATTTGCAATGTTGTCAATGGGCTAGTTATGAGGTTTATATTGATCAGAGTGGGGCAAAACAACAAAAAAGCTCACGATCATTATGCGCAAATAATGCAAAAACTAATGTTTGCATTTGAAATGCAAATAAACATATTTGGTCTGACATACGTATCAGTCTGGTATCAGCTGTGTCAAGGCAACACTAGCGCAGCGAGTAGACAACTTCGAACTTCTAGGGGTCTGTGGGTAAAACAGATTGCATGAGTACCGTAAGAGAAAGTTAAAAGTCAAACTTGCTCATGGACATAGGAAACACGGGACTAGGCATGTTATCCTAACTTGTGCGAGCGGGGTTGAATCTACGGGAGGGGAGAGAATTCCATGAGTGGGGAGAGCCGCCATCTTATGATGTGCCACTTGATTATGCGCACGAGTATTTTTGCCGACAAACTGTGCATGAAAATATAAACATGTGGGCGTTGCCATTTTTGTCGCGGGACATCAAAAGGTGGCGGACCTCCCCCCTCATTGTATCACCCCCGCAATGGCATGCCTAGTACCTTGTTTCCTATGTCCATGAACTTGCTGCAAAGCTAAATGTGTCCGTCGATAATCATTAATTGCATAAATAAACTTTTTTCTTCCTCCAACCCTTTGCAAGGCCACAAACGATCCTTTAATATTTATTAACATTTCCCGAAAAAAATTTCCGCGTTATTTAAACTTTTATTTTTCAATATGGGTGAAAAAATATTGATCTTAGGGCTGACTTGATCAGCTGTTATACTCATCACATGGCCTTAAACTATTCAATTTGGAAATTTATTCGATTTAAAATATAACTGTTCAATTTTAAATGCTTTGCATTACAAATTATATAATTTCAATTCCTCTTTGATACAAGTTATCTTTTTTTTATAACATTTAAAATATTCTCCTTTTTTAAAATTTTACCGCATCTAAAATATTATTTCATTTGAAGCATTTTCAGTTCGAAATCGTTCAATTAAAAAAAAATCCTTAATGGCAGAAAATAAAAATGGATGGACGTAAAAGCGTGCTTGACGCATATGTATTTACTGCTAGCATTATAAAATATATAACATACACTGTCTTTATGATACGAATTATATAGTTATTTGAAAGTTTAGTATTTCATACATTAAATTTATATTTTATACCTTTCATCACATTTGAACCATCAATGCATTTCAAATTTCATAAAATATGGATAAATCAAACATTTTTGTACATTAAAATTAGAAACACTTTACAATTCTATTCTACATATTCAACAATATTTCTAAATATTCCAGTTTCAGTTTAATCAATTCTAATATAATCGAAGTTGTTATTCTCTTAATTTGAAAGCAGTTTTTACGTATCATTCTACTTTCATATATAATTAAAACTGCCAGTTGCATATGAAAAATCTAATATAGAAAAGAACTGAAAGTTTTAATCCTGGACGGAGAAAAATAGATGTTCAAAAGTAAAATCTAGATGTCTAGGGTTAACATATTATATGTTTAACTATAGGACAACAATATAGATGTTCGAAGTTAGCATCTTTAAATCTTAAAAAGTGAAATGTTACCCTCTAACATTCAAAATGTTCAACTGAAAAATCTGAGATATTACATGTATGGTTATGTCAAATAACGTCTGCAAATATTTGAGGAGTTTGCTTATTTATGGTCATTTGAGGAATTAATTGATAACTTATTTGTGAATTTTAAATTAAACTTTAATGTTCGTACAAGAACGAAAAACAGATAAAGGGTATAAAATGTCGACCAGATACAAACGGGGATGAATAATCGGAGAACGAATGATCTGTAATCTGAATTGAATATTATATCTATTTTAAGTTACTTAAACTCAAATTTTATTTCAAATTTATAAACCTTCTGTCAAATGTGTTAAGTCAATAAACCTAAAACATAAGATCGTTGTTCTCTTCTTCAGACAGAAAAAAGTCGTTATCCAATTTTATTTAAGGACATCTAATTTTTATTCTCTGGAAATGTTCTAAAATTGTAATATTCCATAATTTTAATATTGAATGTATATATCTTACAAATATAGTCGTGAAATTGCAATGCGCGATGCGCATGAGCTCGAATGGTTTTAACATCTGAATCTGTTTCAGTTTAAGATAAAAATATTTTTACGCCTAACATCTCAAAAAGATGTTAAATGTTTGGCATGAATATCTGCGTATTAGGTGCTGCAATCTTACCCTTTGAACATCTACATTTCAACATTCATTTTCTCCGTGTGTCTATATTAAATTATTGAATACTTTAAGCTCATTAACCAGCATACTCACAAGTTTCCAAATTCTCATTCCTGTGCTTGAAAGGACTTAGAATATTAATGTTATCAATTTAAAGAATCTGGAATTCATATATGCTTATTTTCTACAGTGCAAAGCTTTTTAAACTTAAATAACTGTAGATGATATTTTAATTTAGTTTTAAATAGCTCTTGAAGTTTTTATGAAAATAGTCATTTGATCTTAATGCCACGTAACATTTAAATTTAAATACTATGTTTCAAGAAGTTGATATTTTAAATATAATTGTATTATTTTAGAAATTATATTGCATAACTTATTACTATCATAATAACACTGCTTGGAATTATAATGAACAGTGTTCGGAAATTCCTTTTTTCTTTAATTAGTTCAAATTCAACTTTACCTAAACATTTAATCTAAACATAATTTCTTATAAGACGCTTTTACATTCCCCTAAAGTTCCACTTTATCAGACTGAAAGAAGAGCAGAGATGAGAGAGGGTAAAAGTTTGATATTCATCTTATGGCAGCCACCTTGGAGGAAGCGAATTGAAATATTAACGAATATTTGACTTGACGTACGAGTTTTGAGTAAATTTGGGGACCAAGTGTGGGGACCAAGGTTAGGTAGTAATAAGATTTTCCACCCTGTATTTTCAACATTGCTTAATCTTGTTGTATTCATATTTTATCGGGTGCTCCAGACAATATGCAATCAAGTGCGGGGGAGTCCGTACAAAAAAATCAGGTTTCAGTTGTTCTCTGCATTGAATTAAGTCTATGATTTTATACTTTTATTTTTTGCAATAAAATAGAAAAGCATATTGTTCTGCAGCACGTAACAAAATGTTTAAAAAATCCGCACAATAGTAAATATTACAAAGAATTTCATAAAATTGTATCGCGACGGCCTACTTTTGTTTATTTTATCACCAAAAGTTAAAATTTCGATTATCTTTTTCAACACTGTAATACTCATTATTACGTTTTTTCACCAGAGAATATTATTTATGGAAAATATTTGTTTGAATTGATAACAAAAATATTTTGTTTTTTGGCAGATATAACAGTGCAAAAGCACATAGTTGTTTTTTTATACTGAAAGCATGATCCTATAAAAATCCTTTGATAGTTTGTCAAGTCCCTCGGAATAATTAAATTTATCTCTAAACATTTGGAGTCCAATCAATTCCTTTATAAAATCAATATTAAATTTTAGTTGGCTTCTGTAAATATTTTGTAAATCCTAAGGGCTAGAAAACATTAATAAAATAAGCATTTCATTATGATAACTATCTGTTTATTAAAATTCATTATAAAGAATAATGATAATGACATTTTAATGGTTATATTTTCTATCAAAAGATTGTCATTAAATACAAAAAATTATAATCATATAATAAGAGCGATCTTCTTAATCTCGCAAATAATTACTTGATCACTTATTGCAATCAATAATAGTAAACAAAATATATTTTATATTGATCTGAAATAGTTTTTTCCATTAAGTTCGAAATCGAATAATTCCAACTTTTTCATTTTCACCCTTATATTCATTGCCAATTCACTACTAAACTAAGGGCAAGGGTCAGATTGGACATCAAATAAATGTGATTGTGTGTAAGAATTTTCAAGAACATAATAAAATTGGAATAAAGTGTCATTTTTACTGCATAATAGTTGTCACTGATTTTACTGTACAGTATAAAATGATATTTCCTTCTTCGAGCCCCAAATTTGTTCAGAATGGAATCAAACCTATTTTTCGTCTTAAAACAACGCCCTCTTTCTTAAAAGAGCATTTGTTTCTGTTTACTTCTATGTATAGAAGCTTAGTAATCAACCTTTTTCAAGCGTGCTCTACATTAGCTTCTGCAATAAAATATGTGCTAATGGAATTCATTTTAGCACCATTTTTTCTTCTCAATTACGTCAGGGGCTGTCGGGTGAAACTAAAAATGTAAAAAGTGTTCCGGGTAGAAGAAGGAGATTACGGATGAGCATTTTCACTACCAACTTGTTTCTCAAGCGGTCTTCCGTCTCTACCAGACGAGGCCCTCGAGTATTCAACTGCTATTCTGGATTCGTCTTCAAGCTCTCTAAAAGTAAAAGAACACGAAAATAAAACTCCCCCTTCTTGTCAAGTTAACGTGTCAATTACTCTCATTGAGAATCTTAATCTAATTTTTTAGAAACCTACATTTTTTATTAAGTTATTTTTGATTCATTTCAAGCATTTTTCGCTCTTTACATGCACATCAGCAATGAGAAAGCACTAGTTTTATACCCTCTCTCCACTCACAGTTTTCCAAAGTTGAGCTCCTTTATCTCAGTGGATTGTTTGAAACTTTTTTTATATTGTTCATAAAAATAGAAGTATTTTCCCAAAATGACTTGGGCCAATTATGACTAGGCTTTTTTGGGTAGAGTTCTTTTAAGGGGTACACAGGTAAATCTCACAAAAAAGTAAAGCGAACTTCATGAGTGGATTGACAGTGACCTAAAAAACACAAGAATGTATACAATTTAGAGATACATTTAGCCAACTTATGACCAATAAACATCGATAATAAAAGTCAAAATAATAAAGAATTGGCTCACACATAGCATAATAAAAGTATACAATTTCATCACTTGAAGAAATTGTAAATCACCTGTGCATGTTTTAAAGATTTTAAAATAATGATTGACTTAAAAAAGTTGGGAAGGATTGTGAAATACTAAAATTGAAAAAAATCGAATATTTTACCCATATACCCCCTTAAACTGAAAGTTTTTCAAAGCTGAACTTTAAATTGTACGGCATCATTTTTTGAATCTAATTGTCTTAAAGGCTTTGAATGTTTCTAACTGATGGAATTCGTCATTCTTAAATGACACTCAATTTAATATTTTGACGAAGCTTCAACGCATTAAGTCTAAAAAATTTTTATTAAATTTTTTTTCTCAGTTTTAACCCTTCAAAGTGAAAATTGGTCAATTTTAAACATTTTTTTTTGTTCGATTTAAAAAAAACCGTGTTTAACAGTGTGGAGACGCGGCAGAAGTGAAACTTTAATGGATTAACTTCGAAATTTTTTGTGAGTAATCATCATGAGTTTTGAAAAAATTGCATGGTAATGTGTACAAAGAGAGAGAGAGAGAGAGAAAGAAAGAGGGGGAGAGAGAGCATATGTAAACTTTGCTTGACCTGGCAGTAGTGGGGATATCGAAGAGAAGTCCTTGAGCAATCGCGAATCGCCCTTAAATTGAAGATGCGAATAGAGAGCGAAGGTATGGACTATAGAAAGTATAAGTCACGAGACAGGCAGAGAGATATTCCATTTGTTCGCTCGCTCGGTTCTCTTCAATTCACACCCGTCCCTGAAGAAGTTCCACTTCAAAATAAAAATTTTACACACTTCCATAATGTTAACATATTTCCATAATATTAACAAATTTAATGTTCTAATGAGCCTAGTATTCTTCTATTATTATTAAAATAATTAGTATTTTTTACAATTATAACTCATCTCGAGAAAATAGACATTATATACTATTCCCTGCTTTTTATACATTTAAATCAATCCAGCTTTGATTTGAAATATTATTTCAAGTTCATATCATCAGTCATACGATCATTTATTATACAAAATGCGTTTAAAACAACTTTTCGGCAATATTTGTGTGCCTTCTTCAGGTTAGAACTTATAATTTAGTCATTCTCACATTCTCAGACAATTAAATCCTTGTTTTTTGCATGTGTTAATTTTCCAGTATCCAATCAAAAATATTAGTTCTTAATAAAGACACTATTTTTTAAAAACCAATTTTTAACAAGTGTGGCAAAAAATCAGCATCTGCGCAGGTATGTTCTCATCGCGCTCCGCGCGCGGCTTGCTTCCCTCACAAGTTTGAGCCCTAGTTCCATCACATCCTCGACACGTGCCTCGTGCTTCGCACTCGATTTTCTGAAAAAATGGGAACTTTTCTACATTGTATTCAACACTTCTATATCCAATGTATTTGATTCTCATTTTTGTGTAGTTTCTTTGGTCTTTTTCCAAAAATATAATTTTTTTTATTTTTAAACTTATTTTTAAGGAATAACAGAAAACCTGTTGTTCCTATCTGAAAATTATTATTTAAAAATTTGTCGATTATTTTGGGCTAAAAAACTTTTTTCTATTAATTTTTTATCGTACCTTGTGTCGTTTTTCAAAATATAATATTTTTATTTTTAATGCTTCAAAAAAGACAATTTTATTCAAACAGCAACGTGTCCTGTAAGTAAGTTATCCAAACAAATCTGAAAATCACTTTTGGGTACATAATTTTTGTGTATTCATCTTTTTTCTTATCTTGAATATATTGAAAGCAAAATGGAATTTTTTATTTTTCATTCGTTTTTTACGATCATGATTTGAATATTCGACTTTTCACGAAAAATCAAAAAGTTTTTTTGATAATCTTGTAAACCCGCCAAAAAACGTTTTTGTTCTCTTTCCTTAATTCATATCATGCGTTGTTTGGATTTAAATGTTCATTTTCGTTTTTTGTTTTTGGTTCTTGAAAATGTTGTAACTCTATTCATTTTCATTTTATCAAAAACAGTCGTAGGGATAAATTATTTGAGTTCTCGAGTACTAAAAATAACTGTACATAGCATTTTTTAATTCTGAAAAAAGTCTGCTTTTGGCACTAAAAGAGTGTACCGAAGGCCAATCTAATAGATTAAGTTTTTCAAAATTTTATACATCTAATACATTTTCTGATGAGAATGTTATAAATAACATATAAGTTAGTAGCATTATGAGAAATGTAATTTTAGTCCAACTCTATATTTTAAAAGAAATGATTTTGCGAATACACCACACTGTTAGAAATTTGTACTAAATTTCGAATACATATAACGGAAGAAACAAGTCAGAAAATGAAATTAAATTTAGTATATACCTGCGTTCAATAAATTTAGTACATTCATACTCAATTTAGTATGCGCGTATACTAAATTTCATGTACGTGTATACTAATTCCGTATGAATTTACTAAATTTACCATACGCAGGTATACCAAATTTAATTTTATGTTCTGCATACTTGCTTCCACCACATTTATACTAAATCTAGTACAGATTTTTCTAACAGTGCATGGTCTCACGAACTAGAGGTACGACATGATGAATAATATTGTTTTTATTAAGAAATCATATTTTCGATTGGGAAATAGAGAAATAATACCTTCGCAAACAAGAATTTAATAGTCTACACACTTTATAATTACTAAATTATAAATTTAGAGCTGAAGAAATCAAAAAAAAATGTTGCTAAAACGTTTCTGTAAACGCCTTTGAATGGTAAATGATCGTATGACCGAGCTTGGAAATATAATTTGATTTTTATTTGGCAATATCCTAATTCTAATATTTTTTATTTTGGAGTTTATTTGTTAAATTTCGAATTCCTTAATGTAAGATTATTGAATTTTGAAAGTTTTACAATTGTATATTGTATGATTAATAATAATTAATTGATCCATATTATAAATTTTAATTTTAAATTTGCTTAAATTTAAATGAAAAATGACAGCTTCTTTTTTTGTTAAAGACGTTCTATGTAACTTCAAAACAACCAATTTAAAAAAAATTAGTAATCATAAACTTATTTGCTTATATAAATTTCTTGTTGAGAAATCATTTTTTGTCATGATTGAACTATTAAAAAATTAGAGACGCTCTTTTTTCTAATTTAGATTTAGTGAATTTCCTCCATAATTCTCTATGTCTTTTTTTATAATTCCCTTTTAAATTCTTTGTTTCTATATAATTACTACGCGATAAAAGGGGGTTTTTATTTATTGCGGCTCTTAACGTTCTTCTTCTGAATCTGGCCGAGTTCTCATTTTCCCGGGAACAATTACACCCATTACAGATCACGAATGCGTGATTATTTCATTAAGGTCTACCACACTTAAAGGACGTGTTAACATCATTTATTCACAGCTCCCTCTGGCTTGCTCCCTTCATTTCTACGCAATCATATCTTCCCACCGTCACTTGCTGTGTCACATAATTTAAATTATCCTCAATAAACTAATTACTAATCTACATATTATTTGAAAATGCGCATTTAATTTTTTGCAAAATAAAGCATATATCATGAAACCATTCACGCAATAAGGAAATTTAAGAACGGAGGGAGAATAGAGCGGGATGGTAAATAGAAAGGATACTTTAATTGTGTATAATTTAACACATTAAATTACTGTAATTAAACAAACCCATGCACATTATTGGAATGCATAAGTATGATATAAAAATTGAAAAAACAATCTGATTTCAACAAGCCTTCTATTGCATGAAAATTTTTTTATAGAAATGGCCAAACATTTTTTTTTACAATTTGGTTGCACACGTACCAAAATATTTTGGCCGGTTCAACAAAATGGTTTTTCTCACAGTCAGCGAGTAAACGTAGATGATGTATTATAATGTTTTGTCAGTGTTTTTTCAGCATTTTTTTAGTTTTTCAATATAATTTTGAATTAGCAATTATTTGGCTATTAAAAAAATGGATTTTGAATTTTTTTAAACTCAGAATTTTTATTGTTGAAGCTTAAGCCCTATAATTCAATATACTTTTATTTTGAGATTACAAGGTACTGTTTGGAATTACCATGACAAAAATTTTTGTTTGAAACCTTAAATTTTCTTAATAGAATTTGGAAATTTTAATTATCTAACATTTCCTGCTCAAAATCTGTCTTTTTAAAAGGATCTGAATCTTTCTCGAACTAGTAGGCTTTATTTTGTATTATATATTATTATTAAGGCGTATATTTAAACACTGTTCCTAAATGAATAAACTTTTGATTCGACTTGATTTATCTAATATCGAATCCAAAAGCTGTATGAGAACATTAAAAGTAAGTATTCAGATATAAATATATTTTTTGAATTTTCTCGACATTATCGCATGCTTTTGATGAGGGTAATTTATTGACTGTAGCAGTCTGTTTATGAAGCAAAAAGATAAGCTTTACTCTTCGGTACTCATTAAAAATTCTGTTACATTTTCCCCAGGATAATCGGAGAATATTATATTTGGTATCATTATTTGAAAAATCAAGGAAATAACGATTTTTCCTAAACGAAAATGGTTGTAGACTTTTCATTTAAACTCCTTGTGCCTATTATGAGTTAAATATAAAAACCCAAAAAATTCGTGCGGACATTCGGTTAAGCGCGTAGTTTTCTGCAAACAATTGAGGGCTTATTTCATAGGGGCTCATTTGTAATGATGTATCTAAATGTGATTTTGTTGATAAGCATTTAAATCTGAAAAAAACTGCCAGCTTATTAGCCATTTAAAATTCGAGATTTTTCTTATTTCATCTAGTTTGTGCACTGTAAAAAAATTTTCTGGTAATTTTACCACTTTCAAAGTAGGTCTAATTATTGTCTACTGTCAAACTAACGTTTTCACTGACAATAACGAATATTCACTTTCAGTATGGAATTTAACTTTTAGGTTACGTAAGTTTCCAAACGGATTCTGTAAAATTACAAATGCATTATTAATTTTAGGTAATGTTATTCTAACCAAAAATATTCGTGTTTTTATTCAACATAGAAACTTCAGCATCTACATGAGAAATGTGAATATTGTAATTTGACTAGAAATGATAAACTTCCCTTTTAAATAAGGACTATAGCAGAAAGCAGTTTTTCAAATAAAAAAATTCTTGTTTAATATTTTCAATCAATTTTGCAAATAAATATTTCTATAATTTATACCGTTCTGAAACACGTTCTTTTACACATCATTTTAATTTTATCATTTTTTCATTATTCTCCGCAACTTTGAAACTTTACAATTACTTGTACTTATACTGCGCTGATAGCTGTGCAAGTACGCCGTGTTATCAATTATCAAATTTAAAGACTTGAGATTACGTTGGAAAAAGGAATTTTAAATGTTTCTGTACTTCTGCAACGTCTTGCTATATTGTCAGTCTAAAAGTAGCAAAGTTACAAGATTGGTTGGAACTTCTAGCATGCAAGTGGTATTCACGCTATAATCAAAGTAGTAAAATTGCACCAATTTTTGTTGTTGTTGTTGTAATTTTGCATTCTAAGTGGTACAATTTTTTATTTTTTACAGTGTGGTTAAAAGTGCGTCCCTGGAAATAATTTGAAATACTTATTTTGATTGTCAGTGTTGCCTATTAATTCTCTGAACTATTGTCCGACAGAAGAAGCTACAGTACAAGTCAGATAACTTTCCAAACTTTGGGGCTGTAGGGGCGGAAAATTACAGGATTTGCGGACTTATCGGATGTCCCCACTATTAGCGCGATACAAGGTGCGCGCATGTGTAAATCATGGCCGCAAATCATGGGCGCAAATCATGAGCAAAACGGCACACGTAGTGGGAGAACCACAATTAGTGTGCGTGAAGTATGGGTGATGACGTTTTAAGGGGCGTGTACACTTATCGGACGGCAAGTTATCGTACTTTTACTGTACAATGAAAAATCTACAACCATTTCGCTTATTGAAAATCATCATTTTCATAATTTCTCAAATAGTGAGCAACAATACTTTGCACCGTTAGTCATGCATGTCAAAAACAAGTAATTTGACTGGATTTTAAGTAAATAGATATTCTTTGGTCGTGCATGCTCTACAAAATTTGTGTGAACTAGATCAATTTTAGTACGACTTTTCAATAAATAGAGAAATTCGATATTTTGATTTATAGAAAATTTAGATTCCTTAGTTTAAAACTTTAAGGAATGCTGAAAGAATCGAAAAAATGGATTCAATTACTTTACCGGCTAGGATTTGTTTCCCATGTATAATTGCTACCTTACCGACACATTTTTTATTTCCTAACTTATTTTCACGTTAAATGCCACATCGAGTTAAAAATTTGGGATAACCAATGACAAGCACTAAGAAAGGTAGGTCTGGTCCTAAATTTTTATAATTATGAAAACTTTTTTTACAAATATTTTTCCTGTTGCTTTTTTCATAATTATTAAAATGTAGGACCAGGCCAACCTTTCTTAGTGCTTCTTATTTATTATCCCAAATTTTCTACTCGATGTGTCGTTAGATATTGGCGATTTCTTTACTTGAATGTTTAAGGGACATTAAAACAAACCTTACATAGTATAATCAAAAAATCTGCGATGGTTTTGGTTGTTAGAAAAAGTTGAGTTTCTTTTTTGAATGTTCAAGGACTTTTAAAACCACCCGTAAATTAATTTCAATATCTTTCTCTTCTAGAATTTTTTTCCCGCGTATATTGTTAATTGATTTTTGATCCTAAGAGTGTAATCGAAAAACCTGACATGATTTTGGATATTAGGAAATGTTGATTTCCTCGCTTGAATCTTTAAAGGATCTGAAAACAACCTTCAAATGTCCTGTATAGACAAAATCGTGAATCTGTCGAGTTAATGGGTACACAAATTTTGTTTCAGTAGGTCTGATTTACTAAATATCAGGCATATATTCAAATTTAGTAAAAATGTTTTGTTAAGGATAACATTTCAATAATAGAAGAATATTTCTATTAAAATACATTGAAACTCTTCAATACCTCTCCTCTTTATAGCCATTCCGAGAATTGAAGCCGCGCTGTAGGTAGGTATAACAGGAATTGCGCGGAAGCCGCGGGGTTGCGGTTGTCACTCAGGCAAGCAGTCAAGCGTGAACAAACAAAAGCGGAACGGGCTATAATGAGTTCGTTCACACTCAAGGTTAGCCCCGAAATTGATGCTATAAAAGAGTTTCACTGTATATGTGTGTAAAAATTTGAAGTTTTGCAATATTGTTTGAATAAAGACGGTCCGTTTTCCTGAAAGTGGTCTTTCGAATTATTAATCTGCAGTTTCTAAATAAAAAAAGAAGATAATTCAACATTTCATAAGTTTGATAAGTCCTTTTCATGATTGGATAAAATATGTATATGTGTAGTATTGATTTCGAGGTTCTGCCTAGAAAAACTGAATATGTTAATTGAGTGAATTTTATCAAACAAGGGGAGATACAGTAATACTGGAAAAGCTTTACCTGCATATTTTATCCTCGAAATTAACGGCAGGCGTGACAATGCAAAATTCGGTTAATAGAAATTTCCCGCAATCGAACTGTGGCTAGGTTTAATTGCGGATTTACAATTGTCTGGTTCAAACCGCACATACAGGGAGTGCACAAATAGTATACAAACTAGTCTAAGTTTTAAAATTTCTAAATATACCAGAATGCAGAATCAATGTAAAAGTTAGTCATAAAAAAGAAAGTATTTAAAGATTCATAGACTTTTGTAAGATAGCAAGCGAGTTACTTCTTCTGTTTTTGGTAACACTTTAAACTCATTTTCCCCCTTGCTTCAAATTGAGTCATTCAATATTCAACACATTTAAGTTTCCATGGTTAAAAATGAATAATCTGATAGATAAAAGACCTTTAAATGAAAAATTCAAAATTATGAAATTTTCAGTCGATATATGCAATTTTGTATATCATTTTTTAGATTGAATTATTATGAATTAGATCATTCCAAATTAATACCGTTTAAAATTTAAATTTATTACATTCTCATTATAATTAAAAGGTATTAGTTTTATGTAAAAACTGGCTGTCGCGGATTTCTTTAAATCTTCACGATTTGAGACACCCTGAATCTGAAAAAAACAGTTTTTTTCGATGTTTTCTGTCTGTCTATCGTTGTCTTCGTCAATCAAGTTTGATGATCAAGTTGCGATTTGGCGCATAGTTTTCAGGAACCAAAAAGAAAGATCGAGTACCCTAAAAAGATATTAAAGTTCGTTATTCATAACTTTTTGATAGGATGTGTCGTTTTTTATCGTTAAAAATAACATTCGAATTAAAAAATTACATTTTTGGAAAAATGACACAAGCTAATAAAAAAAATAAGCAAAAGTTGTTTGTCCTAAAAAGAGTTACAAACTTGTTGTTAGTTATTTGTTTATAGGATGCCTATTTTTTTAATTGTGAAAAATAACGTTGAAAATAAAAAATAAATAAATTTGTAGAAAAACTACAAGCTGTTCATTATAAAAGGATATAAAAATTTGTTATAATCAATTTTGAGATAGGTCGAGTAAATTTTTTTTATTCGAAAAAAATAAGAATAAAAATGAAAAAATTAAGTTTTTGGAAGAACGGCATATGATACGAAAAAAAAGGAAAAGACAAAAGTTGTTTAACCAAGCAAAGTCTACATATTCTTGATAATATTTAGTTATCAAAATGTTTAAAAAATAAAAAGATTAACTTTTTAGAAAAAGAACACAAACTACAAAAAATTATATTTAATAGAATTTTTCACCCAAATTATATCTAAAAATTTGCTGAGAATCACTTTACGCTAGTATGCATATTTTTATTTAAAATCGTAAAATAGAACATTTAAAACCAGCAAACTAAAAAAGTTATTTTTTTTCTATATGATGCGCATCTTTTTATAATAGAGACAAGACGATGAATATACGTGTTTTTCAATACCAATGTATATTATGAATGGTAATGACATACATTTATTGAAATGATACATTTTTAGGGTAACTGAGAGTAAAATTTAAAGCAAAATAAGAAACAAATATTAAAGTAATCATGATAAATAAAATTTGTACTTTATTTTGCAATATATGAATAAGTAATCCCAGGCCGAGGTATAGAAATAAATGTAATATAAATTTGACATAAAAGTGTTGAATATAATGTAGAAAGGGTCACATTTTGTACAAAATCGAGTGCTTAGTACAATATACTGTATGATAATGCTTTCATTAACGCGGAAGGAGCTTTAACAACAGAGAATTCAAAATCACCAAATTACAGTAATGGATGCTTTGATCTTTAATTTAAAAAGTTATGTGTACAAAAGTGGGTGGGGAATACAAAGACCGTGCGCGAAACCCGAGATAAATTTATTATCTAGCGGAAAGTGCAAGAATAAACAGTCGCGCGCTCAAACTTACAGATCGCGCGCGCAACGCGCGATGAGGCTATGCTACTTTTTAAATAAAAAAACGATGCATTTTTTATTTGTAACTGGATACGTTTATACTTAAACATTATATACCTTACATATTATTTGTAAACTTTGTTATGCGCTTTGTATGAAATTTAATAAGAGAGAGGTTCATAATCTACTAGAATGCATGGGTTCCAGTATCTACTAACACATCGAGCACTGATTGCATGTTCCGTTACGTCATTATTACAATGTAGGACGCTGAATTAATTTCTGATATGCAAACGTCCCTATCTTTTCTGGAAATTATGTTCCGAGTTCTCGTAAACTTGAGAAGGCTGGATATAAAAGAGAGATAGAAATTTTATCTCTAAAAAAGAATTAAGTTTTAAATTGCTGAAAGAGCAGATCATTGAATTTTTAAAGCTTGAAAATCAATGATCAAAATATGAAACAAAAAAAATAAAAACCTACAAGATCTAGTTTAATTTTGGAAACTATACATTTTTATTTTTACTTACACAGTTTGAAGTATAACTTTTTAAGCGACTTAAAAAAATTCAAAATTTTTAAATCTGAAATGCTAGAATTTTGATTTTCATATTCTATAGTTGTTTAAAAATTGTAAAATTGCTTTATTTAGAGAGCTTCATTGCATTTGTTGAATTCTAAAAGCTATGAATAAGGTGAAATACGAAAATAGACTACTATGAGTATTTGCACAAGCCTAGGCCTTTTGGTAGAAGTTCGGTTTTCTGATGCTTTAGGTGATTTTTATCAAAACTCGTAAGAGACGATTTCACAGAATGGCTTTTATACGTTACATGTTAGCAGCTTCCTTTGAATTTAGTATACTATCCTTAAATTTAAAAAAAAGGAATCTTAATAATCAATTGAATCTTCTCGTTTCATAAATGAAATAAATAAAATTTCAATTTGGAATTTGATCGAGAAAGTTTTTAATTAAAAAATCCATCTCAAGCGTGAAACGTGCTAAGATGCGTGTCAGAATGATGTATATGTGCGTAGGGTGAGAACCTTCACTTTCTTCCCAAATTTTAGAAAAAATGTATCCAAAAATGTCCACCTGGAAAAAATTTATATACAAGCATTACAGTCTGTCAAGTTAAAGCGTGGGTGGCTTTACTCGCAGTCGGTAAGGTGTATCGACATGATTTTGGTGTCAAAATATTAAGAAGAGCTCCCTC
>NC_046660.1:106549742-106552165 GCF_010883055.1 Belonocnema kinseyi | reverse complement strand
TGAAAGAGGGAGCTCTTCTTAATATTTTGACACCAAAATCATGTCGATACACCTTACCGACTGCGAGTAAAGCCACGCACGCTTTAACTTGACAGACTGTAAGTGTAGCACAAAATTATTTAAGATTCGTAAGAAAACTGATGACGAAAGAAAATAGCTTAAATAAATATGAAACCACGTTAAAATTCGCATTTTCTGGTACTGTGGCGAGATCGGATTAAAATTTTATTTCAGTTACGGAAGAAAGTCAATTTAAGAAGTACTCTCTCAACATGATATTAAGTATTCATAGTATTGAGCCAATTCGAGAGGAGCAAGTTTTCATCGGTAACATGAATAACTGTCCTTTTTCGTCTCAAGGGTTGATTAAAATTCTTCACGGCTGAAGATCGTAGGAAAAGTTCACAGAATCAGATAACGAAATTGACCTACTTGCGAACGTTAAATCTGAGGCAAGGGATTTTCTAAAAACCCTTTCCTCCATTATTTTTATCGTTGTTGACGTTTTTCTTAGTATAAATTTCAAATACAAAGTTCAGAAAAACGTGAACATCTTATTATCTTTTTAAGAACAAGCAAAGGAAATGTTTACTTGAAATCCTTTTAAAATTTGAAGGAGAAAGTTTAAAAGTGAAACAATATCAAAATTTGAAATTAAATTTTCAAGCTTTAAACATCAAATATAATATCTTTTGAAATTAATAAATAATTTTGATTGAAAAGCATTTATGTGAATTTAAAAAAATTGAGTATTGAAAGTTTCTATATTGCAGTGGCGCACATTTAAATTTTGGCTTGGGGAGCGAAGCTCATTTCTTCACAGGACCACGCCTCCAAGAAAAAAGGAAAAATCACAATTTTACGAGCAAAAAAAAGAGAAAACAAGACCCTCGTTAAACGTTCTTTTATTTTCTACATATTATTCTCATTATTCTATGCTTTTTTAGATCTAAAACTCAAAACGCCCTCCAAACTATGGGGAGCGGGCGCTCCTTCTGCTGGAGTCGAATGGGCGCCACTGCTAAATTGTAGTACATCGCAGTTCCACATTAATGAAGTTTTCGTTTGCATCTTATTGAAATTCAACTAGTTGCTTAACATTCATGTTTTAAAAATATATACAGTATACATTTTTGATCATTCAGAAGCCCATCAATTTTATGCTAACAAATTTAAATTTTAAAGCGTTGCAGTTTAAATAAAATGTACTGCTGAAAATTAAAAAATATTATGTAACTTAAGTTAAATAATTTCAATTTTTTAATCATTCATAACGTGACAGCGTTGAAAGTGACAAGCATCAAATAATTGTAAATGTAAGCAATATAATACGTATATTGGAGAATAATGAAACTAAATAATTCTAATTTGAAAGAGATGAGACAATTTTAGATTTTGAGAGCTGAAAATGACCAATTTCTCGTCTGAAGTCAATAAAAAGGAAAGAAATGTTATTATAAATGATCAAATTTGAGAAACTTTTCAAATCGCAAAAATTTATTACCATGTTGAAACGTTTCTTTCGAATTGTCTTTTTTTGATCAATCACTTTCTTCAATTTAATAAAATTTGTACGTCGTAATAATTTTATTCGAGATATTACCATTGTTATTTACTGAATTTATTCTCATATACAAGAAAAAATATTTTCTCATTTTTCTAATTTTTAGCGAAAATTTCTGGCATACTGTGATATCGCGCTCTTCGACTTTTAATCGATATCCAAAGCCGATTTTAAAAAACCATGAATTTAATCTTAAAATTTAGGGTCGATTTTTTTGGAATTGGCTAATTTCTTGTACCTAAAACTTTGTTTATCCAGATAAGGATTCCTAGTATCTCGAGAGTATGTTTTAATTTTTTATTTTAACTGAAAATTGATTTTTTCATCGCAATCTACAACCGAACCTGTTTAAATTTTAGGTTAGTGCCACTTCGAGATTGTCATTTTACGCATTTATTTTCTCGAAGCTAGATAGTATTTTTCAATAAAAATTTGTTCGATTTAATTTAGTAACACTTCAGCTTAGGAAACGCATTTATTTTCTCGAAGCTAGATAGTATTTTTCAATAAAAATTTTTTCGATTTAATTTAGTAACACTTCAGCTTAGGAATTGCTTTTTGTTTCATCTATAAAAAGTGATATCGACTTTACGGAATGCTATTTTTCTGCTTCCTTGATAAATTCCCATTTTGTTGGTTACCTAGTTCTGTAAAGCAGTTCTGTACTGCTACTCTTCGTTTATGCATATATTCTTTTGTAACAAATTAAATTTTGTAGAATATAAAAGTATAAAAAAGAAAGATTTAAAGGGCATCGGGACAATGTTACGGGATATCCTTGTTAGATGCACGATCGAAGTGTGTGGTACCGCAGTTGTAGGAAGAATGTCTGGTGATGCGTGGTGGAATGATGAAATGC
>NC_046660.1:106530086-106549642 GCF_010883055.1 Belonocnema kinseyi | reverse complement strand
TCTGAAAAATCTCTATCCCTTCCACACACTACTCCTTTCCCCTGCCGAGTGAGTCACGCCTACCTCGAAAGGGAAATGGCTTAATGGTGTAATAAAAATAATAATAATAAAAGTAGTTTACTGCAAACATTTCTGCCCGCCTGACCACATACGTCTTGTTCTCCTGAAGAATGGAGCGTATCTGACTGAATTAAATACCTGGCCTCGCCAGACAAACGCTTTTCGTCTGACGCCGATTATCCTTATCTACTGCCTTGTTCTTATTTGCCCTGGATTTTTGGTTTCGCTCTCGCAAAACTTGAAGCTTGTACATTTCACGATTGGGTCACGAGACTAGCACTTCATCATAAGTCGTTGAACTCGATTCGATCTGTTCTACAATCCGAAATAATAGTCATAGTAAGCCAGGAAACTTATTTTGAAAACTGATATTTTATTACTTTCTAAATCCCACTATATTATTTCGCTTCCGACATTTTATTTTTCCGATATCACTTTAAATTTTCAGTTTCTGAAAATGATGTCTAGTGAAAATTGCCACATCTTTTCGAATTTCGACGGTCACATTCTGAAGGATATGATTTAACTTGTAAGTTTTCTGGAATTTATTAAATTTACGAACATTGATTTTTTTTTAATTTATTGCTATGTTTACGGACCTAAACTGATTTTATGAGAATCTTTTTAACATAATTGTGATGTAAGGAATGTCTTTTGGTAACCCTGTAGTGTTTTCGTTTCTCGAGAATGACGAAGCACTATTTTTTGACAAGAGTTGTCGCTGATATAGTCTTTACATTATTTTCTTGTCACATTCCTAGACTTGATACTTTATGTTGCTCTTTTTTCTGTTTATTTTGTTTAATTACATAAAAAATTTCATTCTATTTAGTTTTAAATTTTATTTTGCCATTTTACTCGTTTTAAATCGAATTTTCAGTATTTATCAGTGGTAATGCAGTGTCCAGAGATATATCACATAAGTTTTACTAATCTTATCATAACGTGTTTTAATTAAAATTTGAATATTTCTTTGATTTAAAGACTTGTTAAAAGAAGTAAATCATTTTTAAAACATAAGAATCTTTCCTGGCTTTGTAAAGAACCAAAAAGTGTTTAAGTTTTGTTTCTATGATCAATTTCCATACAGGATCACAGAGTTTACAGTCTGTAGATATTTATAAAATAAAAAGCTATGCACGTGGCCATGAAACAGAGTGTTGCATGGCTGTTTAACATATCAGATAATAAAACCAGGTATATAATTTCATTTACGCCCAATATCCTAGCAAGATACGCATATTAATATCAGTATGGTATAGGTAATACTCTCTGATTCTTTCATATCTAGGTTTTAATATTAATTTTTTTCCTTTTTCCTGAAAGATTTTGGCAGAGAATCGTTTTCTCTGATAATAAGTCGTTCATAAAAGCCACATTAAAGTGATTATCAAATGGTGAAATATAGTACAGTGTTTCGATATTTTTATTTTTCAGACGAAAGCGCATCTCGACGTCCTGGCGGATGCTTTACTGCGGTGGGCGAGAGGACGTTAATATCCCTTCGTGTCCCATCTTCATTCAGCCTAAAACGTCATAAATCTGATAAATTGTCCTTAAATCTCTCCTAACGGTCCTCCCTTTGCTTTCTTCCTCCCTTTTTCCATTTTGTATTATCCTTACCCTCCCAAATTCCCTCCCCCACCCATTTAGCTCGCATCATCTATTTTATGCCACGCCCTGCAAACACCGTCTCTCAAAAACCGTGGAACTACATCTAAAAAAGATCCAAGTAATTGACACAAAGAGATCTGCAATTGGCAGTCTGGAATTCGAAGAAAAGCAACGAGGCTGAAACTCAAATGGTAAAGTCTGAACGCGTTTGGGTTTGTAAAAAAAACACAATTCTAAATGCGAATTTAGCCATGTAATTAGGAGATCAAAGACAAAAATCGAAACCTCATCAAAAAGAGATATTGTTTTCTCGAAATTGGACGAACTTCAACCAAAATCTGATTTTTTGTAAAAAAGTACACCGAAAAAGGTATGGGGCTTGTTCTAATTGATTTCATATTGACTGTTTAGTATAAATCAATTCTTGTTAAATAGAGACATTTTTTAGAAAAATATGATTTTATTTCTTTAAAAACCCGTTCCTTTTTCGGCCGTAGAGAGTAACGCGACCTTAAATCTAAATTTTATTTATTAAATTTGTTACAAAGCGTTTAAACATGAAGAGAGAAAAATTAATTAAAATCCTTGGAGCACTCACTTTTTTTTATAAATCTTAACCTTTTAAAATGTTAATCTTCTTACTTGCATGAAGATATAAAGATTTAAATATACTGCTCCGAGGATTAAAGGTTAAGGTGAAGCTAATTCACTTTGGCCTTTTATTTAAGAAGTTACGAAAATGCATTTATAAATCTGACACTAGAAATTAATTATATCTTTTTTTAATATAAGAGACTTCTGTCATCGTTTTTCAATAATCATTATAAAATCTTATTCCTACCTTGAATAGAAGTACGCTTCGATCCGATAATCATTCTTTATCAGTTTATTCATTAGCTGTAAATTAAAAAATTAGGTAAAAATTGACGATATAAAAAATTGTTGTTTGCCGTGACTCGATGCGTATTCTAAAGGTAAATTAAAGGGACTTCTTTGAAAAATATTAATGATCTGTAGCTTTCAAAGTATTTTCCCACGCAGGCTCTCATGCGAACCTTCAACCTCCGTTTTTGCTTAAAGTGTCATCTTTTGCGGGCGCATGAGCTATTCAGATTTAATTACTTTTGGTCATTTCCAAGAAAGATTATACAGAGTACCTTAAAGCATAACTAACACCATGATGAATACTAAAAATCTGAGAGATCGTACTCCATTTCCACATATCTTTTTTTAAATACGTTTTTTATTCGAATAAAACATGATTAAACTATCAATTAATTTATGAAAGGAATACAAATTGCATTTCAAGCGTATTTAATGATTGAATTTATTATTTCTTACCAATTTTTATTTCTAAACATTGTTGGAAATGTGGAAATGGTTCTTCGATTTCCCTCGATCATTCTCACGCGCACCCATCTTTTTTCTCGCACAAAATCGGAGCTATAAAAGCACTCGTTTCCGCGAGTATGCTCTCGAAAAATTGTATTTTTCCCTCATATAATCTAAAGAAGAAATAACCTTTTTTAAATAGATAACTTTTCGAAAGTATATTTTCGAAATAGATAATTTTTTATTATTCTATAGAACGTGTGATTTGTGAATTAACTGCCCTCCACTAAGCAGAATACTAATTTGCAATTGCACTTGGAAAAAAATCCAAACACATTTTTAGTTTTGAAGAATATTTCTGAAATATTTTCTTAACTCTGGTGCACTTTTTTAATACAAAAAGACCTACAGAAAAGCATTGTGAAAATTATAAAAAAGTTGAAATAGATTTTACTAAAGTTAAATTTGTGAAAAGGTTAAGAATGTTTAAAACTGTTCAACAATAATTTATCACTTCATTTTATTTTCATTAGCGAATTGAATGGGAAGTATCACATTACCTGACAAATAGTATTGCTAATTTAATCTAATATTTATTATAATAATGTACTACTAACAATTTAAGGGAGTTGAAAATTGCGCTCAACTTAAGTTCTTATTTGGATTTCATTCATCTGATATTTTCAGAGTCTCTAAATTCCGAAAGTTTGTTCGATCAACTAAATAATTCCTTGGGCGGTAAGTAAGAGGAAGTAAGTGATTTGAGGATCCTGGGAATTTGCCGCTTTATAACCGGTGTCGTATCGGCTCGAGGGATAAAAGAAATCGTGGATTGGAAAACGTTGAAGCTTTCTTTTTTCCCTCTGAGCAATTCGATAGGATCGAAGTCATTCTCATTTTTGGCAGACTGCCTTATGAATCGAGGTAGACGTCAAACGTTCTTAGTTGGCAGGCCGCCAGCTCTTTGGCGGAAATATCGCCTCGACAAGTCCCTATCAATCCCCTTCTTTTTCTTTTTAAGAGTTACATGAACCCTCTGTAGGCGCAACGACCGCGTTTACAGTATTAAATCATCGAATCGAATCAAAATTCAATGTTCTCAAAATAACATTGCTACGTTAAGACAAAACTCCAGCAGTAAATTATTTATACAACTCTGCGTTCGTGCCTCATCCTGCCGGCTCGTTGCACCTCAATCAACCTGCTAATGTTTTTCTCATTATGAACGGTAATTTAATTGAATTTCTGTTTATAAAATCGAATTTTCTCGAAGATAATCGTAGAATATCTGGTTGTTTACCATTTTAAGGTAAGGGTGAGTGCGAATGGTACGGTCAAAAAAAGCACGATTCCATTTCCATAATGGATTTTACTCTTATTCTTTTTTGCTTAAATCGATTTTGATTTAAAATAACATTTACTTTCTTGACTCACATGTTTATTCAGAATTATCTATTTGGTATGCAAAATAAGACGATGCATGTATGCATAAGAATCCTAAGTGAGGAGCTTTTCACGCAACATGCACATTGGATTTTCACGATTTGATATTACATATGAGAATTCGAAGGTTCGCATAACATCTGGTCGTTGCTCTTTTTGATCAGCACAAATTTTTGTAACTATGGACAAATTTCGGTATCCAAATACGAGAAAACACTTTTTGTTTTATTTGTTTTTGCTTGGGACGTTTCGCAGTGAGAGAAATTGAAATGATTTTTATTTGAATTTATACGATTCGAGATTTATCGACAGGAATGCGAAAACAGGAGGAGAACCGGATCAATATCAAATACGAACGAGTCCAGACAATTTCGGTCAACGACCCGCCTGTTTTCGACTCTCGGCTTCACTCGAAATCTAGTTTCGAAAATTGGAACCCAAAATTAAACTGGAATTAATTTCTAATCCCATGTGAAAAACTTTTACAAAATTTCATTTAAATACATTCGTTGGAATTTAAAAAAATATTTTAAACATTTTAAAAATATCATGCACGAAATTAATTTCGACGAATAATAGATAAATAGCATAAAGTAGCAATTTTCAGCTCAAGAGAACAAGTTTTTTGTAGGATCTAATTCATGTAAATTTCATAACGCAGTCTCGAACCAAAGTTAGATATGAAATTAAATATAGAATTCCTATTACGAGAATTCCATAAAACTAATAGCCAAACATTATTTTTGAATCGGAACGGTTTGTCAATTTTTAAGAATTTCAGTGTAATTCTCATAGAACCCTCTGGAATTACTTAACATTTAAAATTGGATTTTTCAAGTGAGTTTTAGAAAATTCCTACGACATTTTTATAGTGGAATTCCTAAAATTTAGATAGATTTCTACTTCCTTAAGTTTTTATGAAAATTTCTTAATGTAATTAGCTGATAAAATTTGATTTTCGAAAATTTCTCTAAAGATTTCTTGAAAACTTTTTGATATGGAATTAGACTGTCCAAACCCTTTATCAAAATATTATTTTTAAATTTTAAGGGTGAATGATAATCTTATTTAGATCCTTTTTTAAAATTCAATTAGGTAATTTATAAAGAAGGAAATTTGTTACTTTTGCTGGAATTGAAGAGTTTGTAATATAGAATAAATCTTCACTTTCATTCTCTTAAAACTTTGTTCGCTTTAAAAACTAAGTTTCGAGAATTGAATTTCGACCCAGTTAAAAAAATTGAGGTTCCAATTTTATCAAGTTTATCTTCAGGCTGTATTTCAGTAAATTGAATTTCTATTTAGTTTATGCAGAAATCATTTATAAATTATATTTTGTGAAATAATTTCCCACTGGTAAAATTGTTTGTCAGATGAGATTTGAGAATTTTGTTTTCTCTTATAAATGGACAATAAACACGACAGAAGGATAAATATAACCGATAATAAAAAAGCAATTAACTACGTTCTTTCCATAAAAAACTTAACGTATTTTTCATCAAGTTTTCGTGGTTTGGAAACGAGAGTTCTTTCATAGTTTTCGTCGCCGCACTCAAAATGTAAAACCATATTACAGACCGGGCAAGCCCATCGCAAACCTCTTTACTTTTCGTTACCGAAGACTCACTAATGTACTTACTCCCTGAAACTTAATAACGAGTATTTACTTCCTTTGAAAGATATTTTCTGATTATCCAATATCCAAACTCAAACATGAAAAAGGAACAATCGCTTTTCTGTAGACCAAAGTACGTAGACGAAAATATTACCTTGATCAAATATTAAAAAATTATAAAGTTGGTATAATTTTTTCAAGAAAATCTAATATTATTCTAATATCTAAAAAACTATTAAACCAGTTTTAAAACTTTGTAAATAAATTTGTTCGTTGCTTGTAATTTATTCAAATTAAGATACTTTCATATGGGTTTATTGATGTGCGAAATATTGAACTGTACATAGATAGGATAGTATAGGATATTCATTTGCCTTAAATGCGTTTTAATTTTGAAATGCGAGTGATTGATTTACAAATAGAAAAAATCTACAAAAGTTTCTGAAAAAAATGTCTTTTTTAATTAAAATTAAAAATTGAAAAAGCTCTCGAGCGAATGAGGCAAGTTTGCCAATCCATCGAGCTTGAACCGGTAAACATTTCAGAAAGCGTGAGTTCTGGTTTTTAATCATTTCCAGATTTCCGGAAAAATAGCACAAAAGATGGTCACAGAAAACTTATGTGCGCTGGCTGGATTTATAGGGACGCTGTAATAAATCCTCCTTTTCTCTTACGTCTCGTTGCTCTGGAGCCGGGTGTTTAGCTTTATTTTCTACTGAGAGACTGGTGAGCCGTTGAGGCGCAGACGCGGGGAAAACCTCCATGCACAACAGCAGAATAGCACCTAACATTTATCTATGCACTCGTGCATAATACACTATAGATAAAGAAACAACTGCACTATCTATGTTGTATATTTTCTGTACATATGTACGATATTTTATAAGGGGTTTCAGCAGATATTCTATATTACGTAGTAAACTAACTCTAGGATAATAGCACTTTCCAAGAAAAATTTTCATTCCTATGACCAACTACTTCTTTACACAGCTAAACCACTTACTGCACATTGCCATCAAAATACTATATTTCCTCAAAATAGCCATCTACCTTTATTTCCTCATTACATCTTCGTAATTTATTAATCCATTCAAGTAGGTTATTTAACACTACAGAAATTTAAAAAATTGTTGGTCATGGAATGGAAAATTTTCAAATACAGTGCACGGATCGTACTTTATTTTTTCGAGTTTCTTAACGAAAACGAGCCTTGAAAACAATCGTCAAGAACGTCAACTCCTTCATTTTCCTCCCGCCGACACTTTCAAATCATTGACTTATTGAATTTAACAAACAGTTGAAAAAAAAATTCATTTTTATAAACAACTCGATTCGTAAATTGCACAAAACTTGTTTTTCTTAGAAGGAAAAAGTGTCGGAACGCCTCGGACATCTCACTTGATATTTTTTTGTCGGATAATGTGAACATGTACAGAGGGAAAAGAGAGTAAAGCGCCTTTATATAAAAAGACAACAAGATTTTTCACGAGAATCCAAAACTATATTTTTGAATCTCTAACTGTAAAATATGGGAGAAGAAGAAATTTTTCCTGGTGTGGACAGAAATCGAGTATTTTACGTCTTTACTCTCGAGTAGACTGACTTTGCTCTAATAGGCAAACTTTTGCCATGGATAGCTAAAAACTTTTGCTCAATCAGCGAATCCGAGTGTACTTTTTTTAAAAATGAGGTTTTCACTGATGTTACGGAACTTTTTCTGCGCATATCAGTGAAAAGAGGTGATTTACAAAGTTTTCGAGCTTGCTCCGCATCCCATTCGAGTCGTTGATTTTCATTATTGCTTCCATCTTCTAACATCAATCCCGACTTACGTGAAAACCATTACCTCGAAAGAACACAAAAATAGCTACATAATCGTCAATGAGGATCGAAAAATGATTTGAAAAATACTCAAACTTTAATGTAAATCCGAAAGAGACTGACGGTTTTTAATTAATTTTTTATTTTCTTAAAATTTTCTTTAAAGAAGAATGAGTTTCTGAAAAAAGTGTATTTTTTCGATGTCACCTATATTGATTATGGCGACCTGTAAAGATAAAAAAATAAAATCATAATCGTATAAACAGCTTCGTAGTCTTGCCATTGATATGTATATCTAATACATGCTAGAATTTATAATCCTATATGTAATGCACGAAATAAGTGATTGGATAATTAATCGATGTTACGAATTATGGGTGTGTATCTAAAATTATTGGTTAAAATATAAGGGACACTAATCGCTAAATGTATTAATTATTATTAGTAGATATTTATGAATTTGTATATATATATATATGCAAATATTGAATATATTCGTGTTATACGTCTGTGTATAATAGAGCGGTTGCCATATAGTATATTCCAGTCAAAATAAAGTCTCATATTTTACCTATCTATTCAGGCACGATAAATCAATAAGAATTCTCTCTTTCCTTTTTTGTCATACAAAGGGCAGCAAACCAAGTAAATTTCTAATTCAAAAAGAAACGTTGGTTTCGGAAAGTAAACATCCTTATCTTTCCAGTGAAGAGAACATAGTCTTTCTAAGAATCGAATTTATTTTATCTTTTTAACTGAAATAATATCCTGTGTAAATTAATATGTATAACATCTTTTTCTGGTATTAAAATTGAACAATATTCTGCATAATTTTTCGCCACTTTTTGTTCATTTACCAACTTAATGAAATTCGGAGTCTATAAAAAAATGTAATGTCGAATGTAGCAAGTCGAATTTGAGACTGATTTGAGGGAAACTTCGTTTTTTATGGGGTATAAACGGCCATCTCATGTAGCTCTCTGTCAAAGCGGTTTGTGGATTACACTTTTATGTGCCCATAAAAAAGCTGGAAATGTTACAAAACAAGTCGTAGGAATAATATGACTATTCTCTACACATTCGTTATCTTTGAAAGCTTTTTATTAGACTGGTGTGTACACAAAGAAAACTTACATTCTGTATGATATTGAATATTCTTTAAGTACCACAATGAAAAATCATGGCATCGGTTACAAAATTTTTTTTAATTAAAAGAAAAATTAACGTAGCATGAAAAATTACGATTAAATTAAAAAAACTTTCTAGTTTTGAGTCGTTATTTAATTTCGTAAACTTTATTCCAGGCAAAAATGTTGTTCATTAAATTAAAATTGAGTAAGTCTAAGTTCAAACTTTAATTATAGTAAGTTTTTATGATGACGTCAGAAAATCTTGGCAAAACTTAAGCAGTCCAACAATTTTAAATTCTGGTCCTGATTAAATAAATGGTTTTAAAATTCAAAAGCCGTCTAAAACTTTGATGTTTTAACACGTTTTGATGAAATTAGAAAATTTTAATCACATATATTTTTAAAACTGTCTTTTTTCATTTCCAACGTTTCAAGTTAGTACGCGTTATATTTGAAGAGCTTGGAAAGTTTCTTAGCCTAAAATCATCGAATACTAGTAAATGTTAAACGTGAAGATTGGTTATTTAATTATTATTTTTTAAAGAGTGGATTGATATATTTTATAAACAAGCAAAGCTCTACAGTATTGTAAATTGTACCTAGTAAAATTTTGAAGTGATTTAAAATTACCTTAGAGTTACAAAAAAAAGTTATCAGTTTCAAGAACAAATTTGTTTTATTTTAAAATAATTAAATTTGATCAGTTTAAAATTTAAAAGACAAATAATTCCTAGTTCGTATTATAAATTTAATAGTAGAAAAGGTAGAATGAAATTGAAATATACATAAGTATTTGAATTTATCTTGAATTCTTTCTATTTTTAAAATAATAAATGCGCTTCTAGAAGCATTTTTCTTTAATTAATAACATTAGCCATTTTTTATAAATTTAAAGAAGGAATTGGAGATACAAAATTTTGAATTTATAAGATGAATGAAATAAAAAATGTGTAAACCTGAAAATTTTTAGTGTCTATAAATAGTCATTAAAAGCATACTGCTTTCGAATTTGAAAACAATTACATTCTGAAAGCTGTCTCTCCCTAAAAGAATGATAAGAGTTTATTTTCAGGTAATACTTACTTTTCAAAAAGGCTTTTGAAATTGTTATTGTATGTGATTCTTCTTTACAATCTTATTTATTCCTTTAAAGATCCTTTTATCCAAAGAAATTTCTTATTTTTTCACCAATAGTATTTGATTTATTTTTCATGAAATTTCTGTGTTGCAGTATCTTTTTCTAGTATTAAAACTGCTGTAAAAGAATTGGAACATTCCCGTATAAAAGCCGTTATCTAGATAATCGGAAAATCGACTTGTCTACATAACTGTGTTAAAGTAGTCTTCATATCATTCGAAAGTTTATGGCAAATAAATCACAGTTTCATACTTTATTGTTCCAATCCTGATTTTATTCATTTTCTGGACAGAAATGGAGATTGCAAACGAAAATGAAACTTATAGAGAGATAGAAATGAAAAAACAGGTCATTTTGCATTGAAAACCATTACTCAAGGATAGAATTTAGCTGAAAGATTTGATTTTAAGTGACCGTGCTTTGTGTGAATCGAAAAAGTATTATCAGACAAGAGAGGGGCATAAGCTTGTTTCCCAAGTCTCAGAAAAGAAGATCGATGGTGGCATCGAGAAAAATGGAAGATAATGCGCTCGACAAGTTAAAATGAGTGGCCTAGGAGGCTGGATCGTGAGAAAATGTTCATCTGTCTTATAAGTCCTTTTTCTAAATTACTTCAGAATCGCATGCAAATGATGAATCTCCGGTGCTGCAGTGCGGGCGATGGCTGTATTTTACATTCAGTCCATCCTGAGCCTCCCGTGACTGTCGTAGCCGAGATTGCTGGATTCATCCACAAACAAATATTATTAAAATCTATAACAAAATTAATAAAATGAATCGATAAATGATCGATTGACTGAGAAAGTGTTCCGCGATACCAAGGGCTCTCATTTTAACTTGTTAACCCTTCTTCCTACCAACAAATTTGTGTTACATTGTATGCATTATTTTATTACTTTCACAAAATAATTAATATATTTTTTAGCTAATAGTGCTTTTCAAATCCATGCCCACTTTCTTAGGATCCGAGAAATTTTGTTTATTTTTTTATATTTTAATGTTTATCTTTATCGCGGAAGAAAAATTTAAAGCTGGAAAATCATTTGAAAGCCTCATTGACGGCGGAAGTAGAGCTTTTGTCATTGTTCTGATAAAACAAACGTAAAAAAAGTATAAAATAAACTATTTTATTCTTGTTATCCGAAGATCACAATAATCCCATCTTTCGTATTTCCGGATTGTGAAAACTCGTAAAAGTGACAGATAATACAAAAGAATGAGATGTAAGGTCATATCTTTTATGCTCTGTAATGCACTTTTCTCTACAATTTAATTCTTCTCATCTCCACTAGCTCTTCTCTTAAATCAAAATTAACATTTATCTTTAGTTTTATTACCCGCGTGAAAAGCGCTGTTTCAAAAGCAATCTAATTTAACTTTGCTGTTTGGAGTGTTTAGCTAACATTTTTTAAAATAAAACTTGAATTGAGTAAACTTCGTTTGAGAATATAAAAGTTTTTCAAAGTAAAGTCGCGTTACGCTACTTGAACACGATTCAAAGAAAAAAAATCGATTAAACAGTTCTTGCAATGAAGCTTGAACTCTGTCGATTTAATTATTTTTTTAAATGTATAAAAAGTCCCACGCATTTTCAACGTTTAACTCGATTGAGAGGCAAGACAAAAAAAGGGAACGATAAATGAATGAATCTAAGCGTTCACTAAAAGTACATCACGAAAGCGAAATTTCGATAGAAACTCGACTGTTCGATACTACGTAGGATCGAGTCGATTGAGGCTCTTACTACTTAGAGTGTAGGTTTGTACCTAGGTCAAGTTCGATCGTGATAGTACACCAAGATCAGGGTTTGATCAGGCTTTCCATTAAAATATCGCTTTTTAGAAAGAGATGAGGAGCACATAGATGACGGCTGATAATCGTCAGATCGATTAGGGTAGACCGCAATATCGTACATGCTGAATATGTAAATAAATCACAAAAAAGCCAACCGGGCGTTTCCTTAAAGGCGTCGCTTTGTGGGAGAAGGTCGAGAATCATTCGCGATCGTCCAAAATCGATTGTTGAAACTGCAGAAATACTATGATTCAAAAATGAGATTGTGCAGTGTACACATAATAAAAGCAATAGAACAGATTAAAAGAAAATTATGATAATTGCAACTTTTATCCGAGACAAACAATATTTTCCTGGATGATTTGTATAGCGGTGGATAGAATATGAAATTTACAGTTTTAGGAATAAATAAAATCTTCGCAAATCAATAGGTAAAGAGAATTTATTTTCTCGAAGTGTGCAATTAAGATTCCTTAAAATCAAGTCCTAGTTGCACAATTATTTTCATTTATCATAAATAAGTTTGCGTTTATGAAAATTAAAAGTTAAGGTGCTTTGGCTAATTTTGATGTCTGAGATATAAAATATTTATTGAGCTAAAAGAAATAAATTTGCTTATGATTTTAATGCGATTTAAAATTCTTACCTTCTGAATATTCGAGGCAAACTTAATTTCATGATCAAATTTAGGATCTTAAGGAGGTAGAGTTAAAACCTATTTACAGCGAATATTTCGTGGATTTTTTTTGGTGAAATTTGGATAAGGAAGTTTCTCAAAATAAAAATAGAAAAAACCTTCATTACTTCAATGAAAATTTTTACAAATTTTGATAGAATTCATTTGATATTCTAGGAAAATTTTGAAAGGAAATTCTGTACAAATTTGTTCAAAATTCCAAGAAATATCTTAGATTTGGTTCTGTGGTTCAATGTAGTTTTAATCAATTCTCTTCAAATGTCTACAAAAAATCCTCTTAAAACATTATGAAATTCCTTTTAAATTTAAAATTAATTTCCATGAAGAATATCTATATAATTGCGACGGAATTTTTATCAAATTTTAATGATTATTTCTCCAGAATTATTAATTACATTAAAATTCCATTTACAAATTCACTTCAATGAAATTCATATAATTGTGAAATTTTCACAGGACTCCTCTAAAACTGGTGATTTAAACAGTGCTTCCATCAAAATTCAAAATGAATTCCATGAAATATTTTACGTGAAATCCAGTAGAGAATGTACATTAGAAACAATGTGAAAAATTGTATCCTTTAGCATTTTGAACTTAATTGAGTGGGTGAAAAAGATACTAGAATATTTGAAATTGTGATTGGTCTTCGGCACGAGTATTACTTTTTATTTGCGACAAGTCTCTCGTTATTTTTTTCTTTTTTTAACTCAAAAGTATATTCCCAAACATATAAAATGCATGATTTTTATTTTTAATCACAAAAGTCTAGACTTATATGATACATATGAAAGAGTCCTTGAATAGGAGAATATTCAAATTGGTTAATTTTGCTCTCGTCTCATGCAGAAAACAAGAAGTAGCTTCGAAATTCGCTGCTGGTGCCAAAACATCATCATCAGTTTTGAGTAACAAAAAGAGATGCAGTCACGTAATTACTTTTTGCACCAGAGGTGTTCTTTTTAATTTCGCAGAGGTTTCACATTTATTGTCTCCCATAAAACGAGCAAGTATAAATATCGCCCAGTTTTTACAAAGGAGGGTAAATGCTACATCAAATAGAGCAAAAAAAGTTGTATTAAAAAATCAGTATCCATCGAATCTAAAATAAAATAAACAATAAGCAGTTTGCAGCATTTATTTCTGTTCGAGCGGCTAATTACTGGGATTTTTGGTGTACACTATATTGCAAAACTGCACAAAGATTGTATAGAGATTTCATCAATATTATATAGAGAGTATACACCAAATTGCATAAGAAATTAGCACCTCGCATTTGTTTGTCTGATTACTAATTTATTATTCAATATTGTATTTTATTGAATATTATCTGGTTCCAAATATTTTCGAATCTAGCACACCACCTCCAAGGAAATTTTATATCTAAATTCTGGATCCCGAAAGATTTTGGAGTTCAGAGTGAACGCACACACATCATCGTTACCAAAATAACTTTAGAATCTCTCTCAATGTGAAATTAGTACTTGGCGATTGGCCAACTGTTATGGGAAGATAGTCCTTCAATTGTAGTTACATATTGCTATCACCCTGTACTAATTCTGATATCTATTGCCAGTGTACCCTACTAATTTTACTTTATAAGTTTTACACTTTTAATTTTACCCTATAAATGATGCTGTGTGGGTTCATCTTGAATTTACAGGGATGTAGAACAATCAGAAACATCAGGGTTAATGGTTAAATGAGCACAAAGTACCTGTCACCTCGATTGGTTCTAACAATGCGCTAAAGTTTCAACTCCATTGTGGCCATATAGTTTTGCAACATTCTCGTATCTCGTGTTTCACCCACTTCGACCTTGAATACATTTTCCACTTTCCGCCTAACACATCGACGATCAAAACTAGGCGACATTTATTATCGACTTTAAAGCTTTCCCATGTGCCTTTTTATTCATTTTTTGATTGATTTTCAAATAGAGTTTTGTTTAGGGATTTTATACTGCCATCAGTCAAAAAGAATGGTACCACCTCACGAATAGACGTTAAATTGATAACACCTATTCTTTACCTGTTGGAAAATAATCTTTTGGGGAAAAATAACCTCGAAACAGTTTTCGAGGTTATCCTATTTTTTATCTTTCATATTTTCAAATCAATAACATGATACATATTTTGACAGTTAAGCTTAGTTTAAGGGTGGCAGTACACAACCCAAAAAATTGGAATTTTTCAGGGGAGGAACAAAGCATTCTGTAAAATCAAAAGTATTATTTATTGACTTAACAAAAACCGATTCCCAAGCTGAATTGTTGCTGAGTAGGGTTCAAAAAATCTGTTTACACAAAATTTACCCAGGTTCGAGATGATGGATGTAGAACTTGATAATCTTAAAGTGGCACAAGACTAAACCCAGTGGGCAAAAAACTATGAAAATCCCAAGAACGTCCTTCAGACGTTTCTAGGACGTCCTATGTCAGGCCAATCAACGTTTTCAAGGCGTACAATGACCTAAAGATGACCTAAGGACGTCTTAAAGACATGGACGTTCTCAGGACATCTTTTGTTCTGACATTAGACGTTTTAAGAGCATCCCTAGGATGACTAAAAGATATGTTATAAAAGACGTCTTAGGGATGTCCCAAATATGTTTCTAGGACATCCTTAATTTTTTTGCCCACTGGGAAGATCGAGTCTGCTCGACTGCGGAATGTGATAATGAATAAAAATAATCTCACGAGGTATTAAGTATTTGAATGCGCCTTAATAACGATTGATGCAGAAAAATTAGCCAATTTGCAGAAAATTAACATAGAATTTTTTAATTAAAATTTTTTTTAATCTTTCAAAATCTTCTTTAGATAGCAACAGAAAATAGAATTTGCAATATTTTGCCAAAATAAATACTTTTTCCTGATAAATGGGAATTCTGGATTAGAATAAAACAATGTTTAATACGAAAAAAATTATTCTGTTCCGAGAGCCTAAGGGTATCAAAACATGAAAATTTACAAAAATCATTTTACCACGATATCCATTTCATTTGTTAAAAATTTTCAATGTAATAAACCCATTTTCGATAAATGAGTTGTTTATCTAGTTCTGTACTGCCACCGTTCCGTTATTTTTTTGTAAATTACTGTCCAATAATTTTTATTGTTCTATTTTAATAGTTTGAGTCTATAAAGCATATCAGATACAATGATTCTGAAAGATCATTTTACGGAGAAAATCGTTTCTTTTGTTTCTTTTAGCATAACCGTTCTAATTTGTCACGTTTCAGGTAGAGAATTTAAAAATCAAAAATCAATTTACAAATTTGGGAAGTATAAAGCGACTAACGACTCAAAAACAATAGTATTTTTATGTTACTGATTTTTACAATTGTAAAGCTTTCATTTAATTAAATGAATGCTTTATTTTAATTTCTTTAATCTTAACTAAAAACGGAACTTAAACTAAATAAGTATATATAGGCATTTATATTTAGTTTACTTTATTTAATATGAACTATATCATTTTTTTTAGTTAACTGTCAAAAATTGAACATTTGAATTTAAAAGCCGGCAAAGGTCTCTAGTTTAAATAGCAATTTAAATAATGGGTGAGGTGAACAATATTTTTCGTAATCCACTAAAAGTTTTATTTACAAAAACGTATTTAGTTTAAATTATAGGACCGTCCTTTACACACACACACACACACACACACACACACACATACACACACAAACACACACACACACACATATATATATATATATATATATATATATAACGTTCGCTTGTCAATATCTTTTTTGTACATGACTGTGATTCTTCTCTATTGCTTTTCTCGAAAACAATAAAAATGCATTCATACGTAATAATCTTAAATCGAATTGTTAAATGTGTTTCGCCATAGATTGTTGTTAAGTTAGCTTGTTATAGTCTAGCAGAATGCCATCTCCATCACAAAAAATCTAGTGATCGAATCTGAATCTGGATTTATTTTTTGATTGAGTGGCACCCCAGGTAAAATATTAATATAAAATTATGTATACAATTGATTATATTAAAATTGTATAATCCCAAGAATTCTATCTAGTGCAAATATGAATCTTTCGTGCTTATAAAAAATATTATAATCATTTCTGTATACAAAATCTTGAATTTTTTTATCTGGAACAACTTTTGACTGATTATACAGACTGACACATAAGTGTAGGTACTCAATGTACATACATGCCCTAATTAAAACTTACGACAATACATACATATGTCCGTTATATCATTTTCAAACATAGCATCGAGGATCATCAAACTAGACCCATAAAACCTTTTCGTATTTAAACTAAATATATCCTGTTCCATTTTCGAAAGTTCATTCCGTCAAAATTTAAAAAACCTACAAAAAATTAAAAAGGTAAATTTAAATGAATATATGTTTTTATCTCAATTTAATTTTTTTAGCCTATCCGAACTGCTCTAATAAATTTCAATAAATTAAAAAAATAACCTATGAGACAGGAAAAGCATTTTCCGTCGGCATTTATAAAATTTGACATTCCATTGAACCTTCCTGTCAAATTAAACAAATTTCCCATAAACTATAAATTTCCAAGGGATGATCGCAATTTTTCGTCAATTTTAACGTGAGCTTTAAAATAATCAAAATCATGCTCCCAAGGTACGCCTAATTGACGAGTAGTGCACAAGTTGTTACACACCTGCTCTCCTTTCTTTCTTTCTTTTATATGTACAGTATAAATAAATGCACCTGTGTTCGCACGAAAAATTATTTTAAAATTCTTGAGCATTTACATCACGTTTTAACTTCACATTTGCAATTAAAATGTATGGAACAACGAAAGGCTATGCATGAAAATTCATTTGGCGCTGAAAAATCGCTCATGGAATTTTATTCGTCAAAGAATTTATATTGAAGACAATCTTTAAAAAATTAAACGAGAGTTTGAAAGAGTTTCCAAACTAGAAGAAAGAAAGAGGAATGGAAAAATGCGACACTAGAGGAGAATTTTTTCTATTCGATTTTTCTAGTTGAGATTTGACTATGTATCTTAGATTTTTCAATATTCAGTTTCTAGGATTAGAATTCCAGTTTCATAACTTGGCCCTCCTAGTTCTTTCTTCAACACCTCTGTTTAATCCCCGCTGTTATCTCAGTGTATAAATAAAGAGTCTATGTTTACGGTGTGCATGGATAATTGAATACATAATTCCAATCGTATTCGTCGTAATTAAGGTTCCCGCAAGTTGATGTTATTAATTTAACAAATAATTCGGTCGGAAGAGTAAGCGCACTATTTTAAAAATTGACCCAACGTGGTTCCCTTCTCCTACTTAAGACTGCTCATTAAAAAATTTTGAATAAAATTTCTAAGAGTTTCTTTTTACCTACGGGTTATCAAGGGTTCTTGGAAATTCATTTCGAGAAAGTTACTTTGTTAAAAGCCATCGTCTACAGGTGTACAATGATACAATCAATTAAATTTATAATAATTAAAGGGTTTACATGTCAATCTAATCCTGAATTTGATAGGTAACACACTACTAAAAGATCTAAAGAGTAAAACGAGTTAAATATATTATTATATAAATGAATAAATATATAGATATATATTATATATAGGCGACCCTTAATTTGGACAGAGATTGGTGTCTTATTTATAACATTTTTATTTGAATTTATTCTTTTTAAGTTTCAACGACATTTCACTTTCGTATATTATATATTATAAAAGCCGCGAGAATAACTCTCGATCCTATATTTTATACTGTATTCATTATTATATCCAGAGTTGCAAACTTTTCCACTTTATTGTAATCTGAAACAAAATTATCAATTAGAATACACAATTTAAAGTAACGAATAAAAAACTTACTCCTAAAAATAAGAAGTGGGATAATTTGCAATTCTTTCGACGATTTACACTCACCTAATTCGTAAGGGACGAAAGGATACTCAATGCGAGTTTCTATCTCGTTTTTTCATTTGATTTTAAGTGCGTATTACTATCTATAGATTCGGTAGGCTAAACTTAATCAATGACACCTAAAGTCGATGAATCCAGCCGCAAGTCAGAGTGACTCTCAGAAATTAGGAAAATCACTGAAAATTGTTAATTAAGTTAATTTTAAAACTAAATTTAACGACTGGTATGCGGCACTTCCTTCAGAAATTACCATGACTTGACACGAGGCGGCAGTCGTTTTCGTTCTGTATTAATTAATAAGAAATTAATTAACTAAAATAAAAAATAAATTACTATACAAACTACGATGTACGATCAAGCATAGAGCGGCGAGGGAAAAGTTTCGTGTGCAAAATCAAAAGCTAGAGTTAGACAACTATCTTGAAAGTGCAATACATTTTTGTAATATAATATGAAGACTAGTTATTTTCAAAGAGAAACTGTTTTTTTAAAAAGTGATCTACATGTTGTAACATAAATGTTTTCTCTGATTGTATACAATCATCTAACGTACGATTCACACTGTACGATATTTACATTTCCATCTTTTGATTTGAATTTGAATTTTGGAATATTATTTCAATATTATAATTGAAACTCAGTAAATTTAATTTAAATTTGAGTTCTACAACATTGTGTGCAGGAAAAAAGAATAATCTCTTTCGATTGCGTGACTCACGTGTGATAAAATAGAAACAATGTGGATTGTTTACTCGCAAATAACGGACAGTGTGTAAAATACGGCGTAATATGTTATGTGGTGTGTGTTCACGAAAGAAATTACAATTATTGGAATCATCTAATTATTATATCGTACTTACGTATACTATAATGTCGATGTTCTAAAACTAAGATAAATCAATTACCGTGTTTGTCTTTACACTACTGATTAAATAAATTAAAATACGAAGCAAGAATGCACGTAAAACCTTTGCCTGTTGAGTTTATGATGTGTATAACTGAATAACTGAATGTCTCTGA
>NC_046660.1:106526672-106529986 GCF_010883055.1 Belonocnema kinseyi | reverse complement strand
AATGTGCGAACAAAAACGAAACACTGTCGCCTCGTATGTCGATTCGAGGAGTTGACTTGTGCTTCATCGACGAAAACGACTTGGTGTTATAACTACTCTGATGAGGCAGACTGACGTTAATAATATTGTATAATGTTGTATAATTTAATGATATATAAATGAAAATACGATTAGTTTTTAATTTTTGCTTGGCTGATCCTTGTAGCGATCGGCGTGCAATCTACGTCCTCCTTTTTTTATTTCCAACATGATTCCAGACAGTATCTGTAAAATAA
Organism: Belonocnema kinseyi; assembly: GCF_010883055.1. NCBI lineage: Eukaryota > Metazoa > Arthropoda > Insecta > Hymenoptera > Cynipidae > Belonocnema > Belonocnema kinseyi. Next base: position 106,529,711 of record NC_046660.1, on the reverse strand, counting down.
AGGGTCCCGGAAGAAATATGAAAATTATTAGTGGCTAGCCTGCAATTGTTAATATTTCAATCGATATATTATATATCAGTAAGATGATAATATGCATTACGATAAATATATGAATTATGTGTATATTTTACTATTATGAAAGCTAATTAAAAAAGAAATGGTATTGAACCGTACCATTATCAAATGGATGATCAATATAATACAAAATTAACTATGGAAATATACGGAATTATCATAATGTTATTGTGGAACTTCTTGCGGATATGCCGGTAGGACATGCATAATCGGACTATGTCTACCCAAAAGTGGCCAGATCAAAATGCAAACCTGAGATACTGAAATAAATAAGTATATATGTATAAAATAAATGCCTCAGCCAGTGAAATTAATCGCTTCCATATTTCTCTTGTAACCCTTCCCTCCTTATAAAATATTTTAAAATATGCAAGTTAATAAAAGTTTGGTATCTTATTTTAATTTCAATGCTTCAATTAAGTATTTTAGCTAAGGGGAAAAGAAAGGTAGGTAAAATTGGAAGTACCACTTTGCCCGAAGAACGTCAGAGCTACGCCATAATTGAGGGCTCATTTAAGGCTCATTTAATACCCAAAAGGCAAATTTTGGACTCGGCATTTTTTCAACAAAATGCAATGCAACTGCCAGCTTTACGTAAAGCTAGCAGTACCACCTGTGTGGTACTGCTACTAAATCTATTTTCAATAAAAATAATTAAATTATTATGGGGCACCAATGGGACATTAAAATATAAATATCGGTCAGTAATCATAAAAACACTCTTGCTGTTCCGAATTAGGAATAATAAAAATATTCCCACATATGAATAATATATAAAAAAAATTTCGTGGAGTTTTGCGGAAGCTTGCTCCAAGTCGGAAAGTCACGACAAATGCTCTGTTACGCCACACATCTGCCATATCGCGTTTGTCAAGGACGTTTGGTCAACCTAACCTACTTGAATGCTTGGTGAAGTTATGTATATGGATGATAATAGTATTATTTTAGTAAATAGTATTTTATAAATATTTTGTACGTTGACGGCTGGAACATATTTGATATGAAAAGAACAAATACTCTAGGCCTAGGTCGAATACGTGTTAAGAAACATCGCACAAAAGAAGAACTGAATTTATTTCCATTGTGTTATTAAAAATAAACATTTATTTATTTACAATTTAAAAAATATTTACTAGACGTATACATTGCGCAATTTTTGTATTATTGCTACAGTATTTAAAAATTTGAAACTTACGTTAAAATAAGTTGCAAAAAAATATGTATTCAGTGCATGTTTTAGATTTCAGAAAATGTGCCGTGGCGCATCAGCGCCACCGTAACTTATTCAATGTAACTATGCATACACAGTATGAAGCTCGAATAATGGTACCTTTATACCTCTGTCTGTCCTACCGGTGTAGGCAGAAAAGTCCATAAAAGCAAACTAAAGAGGGAGTACTTATTGTCCAATTTTCCGCTCTCTATCTCTTTCACTCTTATGGAGCTGCTGCCTTTAAGAGTCGGACAGAAAGAGGCATGAATGCACCATAAAATCAAATTAGATATTCTAAATTGTGACATCAGCTGTCAAGATGTCTGCACATACATTATTGCATTATTTGTCGAAATATTTGTATGATGATTTCCCAATTGTTTCTTCTGATTAACTTTATTAGGAACCTTTTTACACAATATTCATAGGTAATAATTGATTTTTAAAATTTTTACATTTTTCAGTAACTTCTGACCCCCCCCCCCCTTCTCTGCGTGATTCTTCATCCATTAGTCTTAATATGGAGAATGATACTTCGGCAGACCCCCACCCACCCCTAAACGTATCACGTATTTTGTGAATGACCCCTTAAGTAATCATAAAATTTTGTTAGTGTCTCTCTCCCTGCGTGTATGTCTGCCAGTCTGTATGTCTGAATGTATGTATGTCTGTATGGATGTCTGTATGTATGGTTACGTGAATGTTGTAGCCACGCTAACTTTTGAAGGATTTGTCCAATCGAGTCCGCATTTGATACACTTCTGAAGCTCCCCAAACTGAAGGTTAAGTTTAGACCTATGCATTGTTCGAATCGAACCGCTTTTTTCCAAAGCGACGTAACTCACTTAAGGTTGAAAAAAATCCGATTCGAGCGGGGCAGTCCGAAAGTCTTCCTAATCGAATTTCGACGCATGCAATTCGATTCGAAAGCCCGGATTAAGAAAGCGCAAGAGAAAAACTTTCATGAACAGCTCCTCGATTAGAGGATGCACGGTATCTTCCACAGAAATGTGAAGGACCAGTCAATGTCTTGTGAGCTAACGTTTGCTTTCTTTAAATCGCCCCGAGCATTTAGCTCACATACTATCTAGTTGTCCAACTTACGCGGGAACGACCTACATTCAAAGGCACAATGCGGCACTAAGAGTGCTTTGTTACCATCGCTGTCACTCTTACGGCATTAACCTTAATATCGCTTCTCTAAATGCTCCTAGGGAAATCGAGTCAATTGTCGAGAATGGGAAGTGTCGCATATACTGGAGCTTTATATTTTTGACAATTGTTTCTGTTGCTCACTCGAGGCCTAAAATGGTTCTTCTTGACTTCGAGAAGCGAACCATGTTCGTTATCGAATTTTCGGCGACCGCTGACAAAAACATTTTAGCCAAGGAGAATGAAAAGAAAGAGAGGTATCGAGACCTTATAAGGGAGTTTCAACGAGTGTACCCGGAATATTCTGTTAAACTAATCGTCCTTATCATCGGCGCTCTTGGAGGTGCCAAGCTTTCACTCGCTAATGGTCCAAAAAGCATCCCTGCGTGTCAACAATATGCTAAAACACTTACGGGAAAAATGCAGAAAGCAGTAGTCCTTGGGTCGCTCCGTGTTCTTAGGGTGCACAAGGCTTTTGCTGGATCGTCGTATTGATTCCGTTACAGACTGTAACCACCTATCTCACGGTCGTGAGACGTGGTAGTAGCTGAAATTTTTCCGCGATTTCGCTCGGAGCGGGTGCAATTTTTCCGATTAGC
>NC_046660.1:106519998-106526572 GCF_010883055.1 Belonocnema kinseyi | reverse complement strand
TGGTTCGCAAAAGACTTGTTTTTATTTTTCGGTGGTCGCATCGTGAAGGTTTGTTTCTTCGGGTGAGGAACTACTCTTCTAGTTTTTTCAGATATAAGAAAATTTTTCAAAAGTTAAAAGAATTGAATTTGCCTTAAAAGTGAGATTTTCTTCAAGGAGGAAATTAAAAAGTTTAATTGCTTTATGAGGAAATTTATTATTTGTAAGAAACGAAAAATATTGTTCAGTAAAATAAATTCTTTATTTTCCCAAAACCTTATGTCCTCGTGATCATCATTTCTTCGTACCTTATTCCTTTTTGAAATTAAAATTTGTAATTAAAAATTAAAATTGTGGATGTCTTGAATAGTTTTAAAATTTTAGGTATTGAATGTGATGAATGAAAATTCATAAATGAGATGAATGGTCAAATTTTATAAACTATTCTAGATATCGAAAATTTTTTTAGCATGTATCGACATTATGTGTGCAAACTTGTCAGTAAAATCCGTGATAATCAGTTGAATGGATAATGCTGCAGAGGTGAGCATAGTTAAATAATACGGTACCATTTAATTAAATTGAAAAATAAATCATTTTAATTAATTATTAGCAAAAATTATTCAAACGAATTAATTCAATTTGTTATATTTTGCAAATTTGTACTTATTCAATTTGGAAGAATTAGAATTTAGAACTTGATACACACTAAAAATGTCTTTAATTTATAAGATGTAGAGTTGAAAACTTAAGTTTTGACTAGACCTACAAAATTATATAGCATTTTTATTTATACAATTTTAATATTGAAGAATATTTAATTGTGGGTATTTAAAATTTAATTATGTAAAACAAACAATCACAACTGCGTGATAAACTGCTCATATTAAAAATTAAAGTATCTTCAAATGTAAATATTGAATAAAGACTTATTTTAAGAAGAGATGTTCAAAATGTTCTCAAGTTATGTATTTTATTCATGAGGTCCGTTAAGCTGGCAGGATCAAAAATAGACTGAAAATCTATAGGGAATTTAGGGCTCATTCAGGGCTAATTTCATGCCCCATTGCTAAATTGAATGCTCTTTATTTAAACAAAAGAACCTGTAGTCATACTAGCTTAATATAATAGCTCTATAATTTAGGGCTCATTTAGGACTCACTTAATGCCCTATTGTCAAATTTAATGCTCCACAATTTTTCGAAAAAACGAAATTCGAGTCCTCTGGCTTTGACGTTAAATAAGTATGTGAAGAAAAAATGATAGGTTAATGAAAAAAGGTCTCGTTTTCAAGCTGCAAATGTTGTACGTTAATGAGCCGAAAAGTAGTATTTCAAATTAAACATTTCTAAACAGATTTCCGTCGAAAAATTTGCAAAATATAAATAATTGGACGTTTTTTGTGAATAAATATGCGACCGCACTATCTTCAGTTCTAATGAAGATAATGAAGTGATTTAAATTGGAGGTATTTAGTTGAACTATCTATAATAATTTACAAATTAAAGGAAGTATGTGCTTCTTGTTGTCTTCGTAAAAATTGCGATATTTGAAGTCAGTTTTTAAATATAGGAAAGCAAGTGCGGAAGTCCAGCGTGATGCCGTTTTTTCAGGCGATCGGCCTCGATTTTCCTCAACAGAGAGAAAGGGTTTGAAGGCCGGAGTGAGGCTCGGTGGCAGAAGTTGGGTAGGTCGGGCGGAGAAAAACCGAGGACGATCCCCTGAAAAAACGGCACCACGCTGGGCTCTCGCACTTGCTTTCCTATATAAAAAACTGACTTCAAATATCGCAGTTTGTACGAAGACAAAAAGAAGCACATACTCCCTTCAAATTATAAATTATTACAGATGGTTCAACTAAATACCTCCAATTTAAATCACTTCATTATCTTCATCAGAACTGAAGATAGTGCGGTCGCATATTTATTCACAAAAAATGAACAATTATTTATATTTTGACAATAAAGCATTAAGTGAGCCCTAAATAAGTCCTAAATTATAGAGCGAAGAAATTTCGAAAAATTAATTTTTGCTATGTATGGTTCTGCTAGCTTAACGGAACTTTATTCATGTTTTCATATACCAAATTTTAGTGCCCTATAATTAAAAAATCCTATAAAGCATATTACCTTGCATATTCGATTTAATTCCTGAAATTCTAAACTAATTTAATTTTAGAGATTTTATATAAACTTAATTTTCGGGTTTTTAATGCTCAATTTTAATAGCTTTAATATTTAACATCCACAAGATTTAAGAAATTAGACGATGCAAACATTTAAAATATTAAAAATTAAATAATTTAGGGTTTCAAGGTTACAACATTTTTAATAAAAAATTATCCAATGCTCTTATTTACTTCTCATAAATTAAAAAACCCGCTCATCCATTTAAGGTTACAATAAAAAATTTTGCTGAAACCGGTCCTAGATATTTTTTGTACGGCCATGACGTACTCCTAGTTTAACTTTATACTCGAGATTTTTTTCCAGTATACCACCTGTTAGGTTAGCCGTGAGGCTTACGTCGTTAGCGATAGAATGCGTTAAATGTCGATTAGGGAGTTCGAAACCCGTGACAGTGTTTTCGATTTTTAATAGCGTTAACATTGTTAAAAGCCTGCGAGTGTATCGTATGTCTTGTATTGTAATTTAATGTGTGAATATGTAGGGGTAGGTGCCGTAGGTTTAATTGCGATGAAATTGTATTCTGATTCTGTTGACTGCGTATAAGTTCTTTTTTATTCAGAGAAGCTGTCGGTTTACCAAACTGGTAGCTCAAGTTTCTCGAGCGTCAGTGATTACCTCGTGACTTCCCTGTAAACCCTCTTATGTTCCCTACCGAGTCCTCGACCGGGTTTTACCCAACTGTTCATTAATCCTTATCTAACGTTTCATATTTTTTACAATTCTGTCCATTAATATGTCAACTACCAAGTACAGTGTTTATTAAAGTACAGTTTAATAGACATTAGTATTAATTTGCACACTTTCATGTTCGTGAATTAGATATTTTTGAATTTCGTGTTACCGAACTAGAAATTAAACTTTATCAAAGCGTCCATATGTTTCGAGTTCACCCAACTGAGTTTAGTAGAGCTTCTCGAAAGATTTTTCTCCGTGTGAGATTATATTTTCCCAGATCTTTTTAAATTTTCAAGTACCGCATAATGAGATTTAAGATGTAAAGATTGCATTAACTGAATATATATATATATATATATATATATATATACCCCCATTCGGTTCGGTTTTGATTCCTCTAGAATCAATCCGAAGGGCCTATGACAAAGCCACCGAACGCGTCCTCGGGTTGCGGATAGAGGGTCCCTGTACCAAGGGTTTATGCTGAATATGGTTACAAAAATGAATAGGCAGTCGCGGACAATTGTCCAGGGGTGGTCCCGAAGGAATTAACCCCCAAGCGGAGGTGTGAAAACCGTGCTGAATGGCACCTGGGTGAGGTGTCTAGAACGGTGACTCTGGGATACCGGGGGACCTCTCAGAGTACGCAGCCTTATTCTTGCATGCGGGGCTCTACAAGGATGGACGAACCCCTTTCCCTAGCTTCTTGTGGTAACAACAATGACAACACCAAACATAGTTGTAGTAGGTGCGGTTCAAATCGACAGTACGCGCAGGGCTCCCGACAATGGGTCGGCCAACAATGCCGACCAATCTAGAGCTGGGGGAGCCAATGAAAATGGATTCAAGGCGATGGATCGGCGGGAACTCGCGACCTTTGGGTGGACGGAGCGACTTAATCACGACTTGCTAGAGTGCTACGATGCGAGTGTGGTCCCTGAACGGAGTTACATGGCACGGCTGCATGCTCTGTGGTGCGAGAAACACCCGGAGCTATCGCACTTTTCGCAGCAACGTCTACGAAACCATGCTGAACTACTTCGTAAAAGGGGCTATGTGAGCGGAACGCCTACTCTACTACAGCTAGCAGAAGCCGGTAACAGAGAAAGAGAGGCGACACTAAGACCAACCGTGGGCAGGCATCCAATAGATTAAGAGCGATGCTTTACGACTCGGAGAAACATCAACACCAAGGTTTCTCTCAAGCCTAAAAATCTGGCTGAAATGGATGACGAGTTTCGTGGACATTTTTCCGGAGAATCCGACCTTTGGGCTATCAATTATTGGGTGTATAATGCAGCGAGAGCTTTGGCCGATACGAACCGTAAAACAAAACCAACGGTTGATCATAAGACCAAAAGACGAATGCATCAACTTGCCATAAATATAGGCTGGGCAAGACAGTCCGCGTCCCGCATTCAGTGTGTGATTGACTACATCACATCTGGCATGAATTTTACCGCTAAGATTCGAAAGTGCGCGCGCGAACTCCGGACCCGTTATCACACACTTAACAAGTCAAAGCTGCTGACCATCAGGCAGCATATTGTTGCGAGAATACGGATACTATCTGACGCTAAGAGAAGTCTAGAGCAGAGGGAGAGGTGGGTCAGAGAAAATCAACAGTTTCTCTCTGACCCATCTCGTCTCTTCCAAGACCCTCCAGTTACTGTCGAACACCCACCCAAACCAGAGGAGGTCTAAGTATTTCGAAGAGAAGTCTACGAAGTTCAGTATAGAGTGGACGAAGACTCAGAAAATATAAATAGCTTCAAGGAGTTATGTGTTGCCCTCATAACACCTGATAAAGAATGCCCACCCATCACTACCGAGGTGGTGAAAAAAGTATTAAGAGGGATGAAGAACTATTCCGCACCGGGACCAGATTGTATCAAAACCTTCTGGTGTAAGAAGTTTTCTTCAACCCACCAGCATTTGGCCCGTATTTTCACCTCATATTTGAAGTCGGAAGAGCCGATTCCAGAGTGGTTAGTGGAAGGGCGCACAATACTCCTGCCGAAAATAGGCAACTTAGCTGACCCAAAGAACTACAGGCCAATAACTTGTCTGAACACGCTTTATAAGATATTCACAGCTATCCTAAATGATAGGATTGTTCGGGCATTTCAACCTGTGTGGCAAGAAATGTATGAACAACGAGGCTCAAAGAAAGGCGTAGCCGGATGTCGGGAGAACATGCTCATCGATAGATGTGTCTGCAAAGATGCAGCATTCTACCAGCGTGACCTATCGATGGCCTAGATTGATTATCGGAAAGCTTTCGATTCTACATCCCATAGACTTATCATCTGTCTTTTGAAAATCTTAAAGGTTCATCCGCAAATAGTCGGGTGCATAGAGAGATTGATGCCGCTTTGGAAAAGCAGATTTACTATCTCATCTGGAAAAAATCGTGTGACAACTAACAAGGTCACGTTTCAGAGAGGTGTCTTTCAGGGCGACAGCACGAGCCCACTCCTCTTTTGCCTTACATTATTGCCACTATCTCTAGCACTGCGCTATTCCGACTGGTACTTGTGCGGCAAACTTGCAGATCGAAAGTACAAGGTCACTCATGTATTTTACATGGACGATCTTAAGATCTATGCTAAAAATAGAGAGCAACTGCATCTAGCTCTGGGGATTATCGAACGATATACTAAGGAAATTGGAATGGAATTTGGGTTAGACAAATGCGCCAAGGTTCATTTGAAGCGAGGAAAACTTAATGACATCTCTGAAGATCCTGAGCTTGTTGATAGAAGCGCCATACGACACCTTTGCGGTAGAGAGACTTATACATACCTGGGCGTGCCACGGAGCCGCATTCAGAATGTGACATCTATAAAGGATACTCTCCGAACCAGATACAAACGTCTCATCCGACAGATTTGGTCTTCCGAACTGTCGGCGAGGAACAAAGTATCTGCAACGAACATGCCTGCCGTCCCGGTACTACTCTATTCATTTGGAGTAGTTCCATCGACGAAGAACGAGCTCAGATCTCTTGATATCGGGACAAGAAATGTTATGCACATGAACAAAAGCATGCATCTTAAGTCTTCCGTTCCGCGACTGTACATCTCACGCCGTCAAGGGGGTCGCGGAATATTGAGTCTTGAATGTTTTCACAACTGGATTTTTCTGGGTACAGCAAATAGAGTTGCAAATGGAAGAGACCCTCTTCTTAAATTGGTCAGGAATCACGAAGAAGTGGGCGAAGGAGCATTTCTATACAAAGCAGTGGAGGAGGCTGCTGAAACAGTCGGACTTGACTTCAGTATTAGGGGTGAGCCAAATGCATCAAATCTAATCTATCTCGAGTACTCACTCCTGAAAGCCCGGATTAAGAAAGCACAAGAGAAAAACTTTCGTGAACAGCTCCTTGATAAGACGATGCACGGTATCTTCCACAGAAATGTGAAGGATCAGTCAATGTCTTGTGAGCTAACGTTTGCTTTCCTTAAATCGCCTGGATTGACGTCTGGTACAGAGGGTTTCATTTTTGCATGCCAAGACGGTGTCATTTTCACCTTAACATACCGTCGCCACATTTTGAGCCAAGACATTCCCGATGATAGCTGCAGGGCGTGCCATGCACACCCCGAGCATTTAGCTCACATATTCAAACACTAAGAGTGCTTTATTACCATCTCTGTCACTCCTACGGCATTCACCTTAATATCGCTCCTCTAAATGCTCCTAGGGAAATTGAGTCAATTGTCGAGAAT
>NC_046660.1:106513607-106519898 GCF_010883055.1 Belonocnema kinseyi | reverse complement strand
TAGCCAAGGAGAATGAAAAGAAAGAGAGGTATCGAGACCTTATAAGGGAGTTGCAACGATTGTACCCGGAATATTCTGTTAAACTGATCGCTCTTATCATCGGCGCTCTTGGAGGTGCCAAGCTTTCACTTCCTAATAGCCTTAAAAGCATCCCTGCGTGTCAACAATATGCTAGAACACTTTCGGGAAAAATGCAGAAGGCGGTTGTCCTTGGGTCACTCCGTGTTCTTAGGGTGCACGAGGTTTTGCTGGATCGTCGTATTGATTCCTTTACAGACGGTAACCACCTATCTCACGGTTGTGAGACGTGGTTGTGGCTGAAATCTTACCGCGATTTCGCTGGAACTGAGCGCGTCGAAATTTGATTCGGAACACTTTCGAACTGCCCAGTTCAAAGTTTTTTTTCTCGATTCGAACTGACCTGTTCGAATTTCTTTCGAATCAACTGTCGAAGCGCCTTAAATTTTGCACCAGTTCGGTTCGAAGTACTTTGCACAGTCCTAGTTAAGTTCGTTGATCAGATATTTCGAACCAAAATTCAAAAATTCAGAGCATTTTCAAAATTTCAACATTTTTTTTCTGGAAATTTTATAAATTTTTTTCAAAGTTTCTTATATATGGGTAAAAGACTTGTAAATTATATAAATAAAACTTTTTGCTTTGATGAAAATTAGAAAAGTTAAATACTTTTCAAAAATTTTCAAAAAATAGAAAAAATGATTTTTTTATAGATCCAAAAATTTCATTCAAAATTTTCACTAGATACCAAGTATATTTCAAAACTATTCTAGCCGAATTTGTCGATTAACTTACAGTTTAAAAAAGTTGTAACATTTTCAAAATTTTCAAATTTTTTTTCTTCAAATTATAAAAATTTTTGTCAAAGTTTCTTATAGAAGGGTAAAGGACTTGCAAATTATCCAAATGAAATTTCTAATTTTTATAAACATAGAAAAGTTATATTACGCCTATTTCCCCTGTCACTACACGCACTTATTTCCCCGTGTACAGTCCCTTCACCTCCCACCACGGTCCCTATGCGGGCTATACGGTCACGCCCGCGACAGGGACTGACCAATTAAAACAAAAGAAGCGAGACGAGTGAGAAGTTTGAACTGAGTATTTTAATATGACGTCATGGGAATGCAGATCCTTTTTTCAAGAAAATATTCGAAATGTAAAAGTAACTCTTAAATGTCATAATAGTAAAATTCTTCAAGGGTAGAATGTACTTTCTCAGTCATATTCCATTCTCTTGTCAATTAATGACCTTTGAGTGTCCCGCAATACAATCAACTGTCCGAAATTTCAGATGAAAGTACCCGATCTGAAACACTAACCTCAAATTTCAGATATTTTATTTCGTGACACTGAAAGATCTCTAATCGGTAAAAGATTGTAACATGACTAAGAAAATAATTCTATACTTGAGAAATATTACTTTTAAGGCCTTTATAACTTACCGTTGCATTCACAAATTTTTCTCCAAAAAGTCGTGTGCAATTGCAGTGCACAGTAGGGTGGTCCAAAAATGCATGGCAACATTTTTTTGCATGCTAAAGGCTAACGATCCCTCCAATTTCATTCAAAATCTGAAAAAATAAATTCTCTAATTTTTTATTTTTCTATTTTTTTATTTTAGCGGGTGTCGCCGGTTTTGACTTGAAGTTTTCCATGTAAAATGCATGGGGAAAAATCACTTTTTTTCGTTTTTAGAATAATTCTTTAGGGTTTGAAAAAATGTGACGGGAAAGTTTGGGGGCCTGTAGAGAATTATCCAACAATGGATTACATCTATCATACATATGGGTTTGACACCTCTAACACACCCCCACCAGTACCTGAAAACTACCATTAAAACAAAAAATGTCAATTCTTTATGAAATTGACCTTTTGAAGAATGTATTCTCGTATTTTTTTACTTAAAATTATTAATATTGGTTTAGTGTAATATTTGCTATCATTGGTTAATTAATTTTTAATTATTTAAACAAATGGATTTTGTTTGAATTTTTTTTCTTGAAAATTCGTTTACCCCCCTAAAAATTATTACTATTAGCCTTGAGGAATATTTCTTAACATTTGTTCATGAATTTTTTATTATTTAAATAAATTGAATTTGTTTAAACCATTTTTTTCAAACATTATATTGTTCCTTAAAAAATATTAATATTTCTTCAGTGGAATATTTATTAACATTGTTTGATTAACTTTACTTAAAATAAAGTTTTTTCAAATAAAAATATTACTTGAATATAACTGATAAATTAATTATTATTAAATTAATTATTGATCAGTAATTAATTATTACTGATCAATATTCCACTAGACCCACATCAATAATTTTTATTTAAAAAATTTCGAAACGAAATTATTCAGAAAAATTTCATTTGTTTAAATAATTAAAAATGAATTGACTAATCTTAATAAATATTCCACTAGACCAATAGTGATAATTTTTATGAAAAAAATGAATTTTCATAAAATTTGTTTAAATAATTACAAATTAATAAGCCAATGATATTAAATATTCCATTAGACTAATAGTAATAATTTTATGGGGCGGGGGGATTTTCGAGACAAAAATTTAACAAATTTTATTTGTTTAGATAATTAATAATTAATTAACCAATGATAGTAAATATGCCACTAGACCAATAATAATAATTTTAAGTAAATAACATACATAAATACAGTGCTCAAAAGGTCGATTTCATGAAGAATTGACAGCTTTTGTTTTAAGGGCAGTTTTCAGATACTCGTGAGGGTGTGATAGAGGTGTCAAACCCATATGTCCGATACATAAAATTCAAAAAAGTGATTATTCCCTATGCATTTTACATGGGAAACTTCAACTCAAAACCGGCACCTGCTAAAATCGAAAAATAAAAAAAATAAGAATTAGGAAATTTCTTTTTTCGGATTTGGAATGAAATTGGGGGGATCGTTGCCCTCTAAAGAAAAAAAGCGTTTTTGAGCCACCCTAGTGCAGAGCCATGTAGGTACCAAATATCATGTAACCTTCCTAGAGGTTGACATTTCAACATATCGTAGCATGATACATTTGAAAATGCAGACCTTTATAACTTACTTGTAATTTTAAATTATTTTATCCAAAAAAGTTGTCTGTATTCCTATGTCAAATATATTACACGTATATATGAACAGTTCTCAACAACTGTGCTAACCTCTCTGAAACTTGCACCCATTCGTACATGACCGTGAGGTCATGGTCCAATTTTGGCAGCCAAAGGTCGGCTAAAGTTATTGGGTCAATATCGGCATTTTAATTGGCCCAGTGTTAAGCCAGTGCTGGCAGCCTATATTGGCTATTTATATTTGCCGATCCTCCACCGATGCTTAGCCCATATCGGCACTTTATTGTGCCAAGTCTCACTTTTAGTACGGGGAACCATGTTTCACGAGGATTAGCCAAAGTCTGGCCCAGTGATGACACATTACTGGACCAAGTGTCACTTTTACCACGACAAATCATGTTTTATTTAAATCGGCCCAATGTTGAGCCAGTGCTGGCAGCCTATATCGGCTATTTATATTTGCCGGTCCTCCACCGATGCTTGGCCCAGAATCGGCACTTTACTTCGCCAAGTCTCAGTTTTAACACCTAATAAGCAAATCTTACACGAAAGATACAAAAAAAACTTGATTCGAAAATTGTCAAAGTTCATGATGAAATTTGTTAAGTTCTGTCATTAAAAATTTTTAATTATTATGAAAAATTGCATTTCCCCAAGTACGAATTGCCGGAGCTGAATACATGGCCCAGTGTTGGTCCAATTTTGGCAGCCAAAGGTCGGCTAAAGTTATTAGACCAATATCGGTATTTTAATCGGCCCAGTGTTAAACTAGTGCTGGCATCCTATATTGGCTATTTATATTTGCCGATCGTCCACCGATGCTTGGCCCAGTATCGCCTCTTTATTGCGCCAAGTCTGACTTTTAGTATGGGAAACCGTGTTTCACGAGGATCAGCCAAAGTCTGGCCCAGTGACGGCACATTACTGGGCCAAGTGTCACTTTTTCCACGGCAAACTATGTTTTTTTTTTAAATCGGTCCAATGTTGAGCCTGTGCTGGCAGCCTATATGCGTACATGCGCAGTTGGAAAATTAGCTTATAGTGGGTGGATCGTTACAAATCCGAGGCAGCCAATGAACGTTGCTAAATAAAAATATCCTGACGATTCGCCGTAGAGGTAGGACGCCGTAGAGGTAGGCGGGAGGTAGGGCGCGCGACGGTTCAATTTCGCGTTTTAGCGGTCGAATACTACTTAATTAAGTATAGTCAAAGATTAAGTTTTTCAAAGCTCTATAGGTTTTGACGTACATATTCTCATCGTGACACTCGCGCTGCGCGCTCGATTTCCGACAGACATTTGTAAACAGGTTTTGTTGAATTTTTTTCTCGTAACTTTCGTCGTTTTTCCACACATTTTTTTCATTTTAATTTTTTTTCAACGTTTTTCGTATCGTCTTTCGTATCGTCTTTTTTCGTATCCTACATAGTTTGTCTACAAAATGGAATTTTTTATTTCTCATTATTTTTTTGTGCAATCAAAATTTGTATTTTTTATTTTTGAAGAAAATCCAAAATTTTTTCATAATAATCTTGTAGGTCTTTTAAAAAGAAATGTTTTTCTTCTCTTGACTTTTTTTCATATAGTGCGTTTTTGGCTTAAAATTTTGATTTTCGGTTGATTTAAAAATTATAATTTTGTACATTTTTGTACAAAACTTGTTTACAAAACGATTGCTTTAGGGGAGATGCGAGAGAATATTTAAACCATTGCAATGTTTCGTTAGACTGTAAGTTAAAGCTATATTATCAATCCTTTATTTTAAATAATACTTATAAATACTCGTTTAGTTTATACACAACTATTTTAAAATTCAGAAAAAAGCGGTCTAAAAATTTGTCAAAATGTGCTCACTTTTTGAATTTTTATCAAAAATGGCTGGTTAACGAACTCGTTCTTTCTTTTAGAACTTAAAAAAAGTGTGCCAAAGATGGATTTGATTCGTTCATTTTTTCTAGAGTTATCGTATTTACGGACGAACGGCCGGACGGACGGCCGGATGGACAGACAGACAGACGTCATCGTGAAAACCTGATTTTTGGATTCAGGGGGTCTCGAAACGTGGAGATCCGTTGAAAAACTGTGATTTCAAATTCGCGACAATTCTAATACTTTCTCAAACATAAATGATGAGAATGTAAAAAATAGCGATTTGTAATGTTTTAAACATGCAATCTATTAATTTGAATTAAATTTGTTTTAATTACTTTTTTAAATAAATTGCTTTGTAATAAATTATAAATAAATTTACCTTTAGATGAAGTCTGAGAAACTTTAAGGCACTTAAGTTTATATTTTTTTATTACATATTATAATACTATTAATAATATTTTGTTATAGTAAAAAATAGAACAAATTATAGAAAATGAACTCGTTGTATTATTTTTTTTACAAATCAGAACTGTCACGGATGTTAGAGAATAGTTTAAATTATCGATGGCGATCTTGTCCAAAACTTACGGACAAATATTGTCCCAAACGTATCATTTTGACTTTCTCAGATATTATTAATTTAAATATCAAATTTCATACAGAGATTTTTTATAAAAAAGCGCATAGCATTAATTTGATAAAAACTTTAACTATATTATAAAACCCAAATTCATACGATATAAAAGTCTAAAAAAGGGAAAACACGAAAATATCGAAAACCTAAATTTTTACTGCCAGACTTGCAAAACACAGTTTTTTCTATTTATATAATCCGCCTCCCTGTTGTTTAAAGATTATTAAATTTACAGTGAAACTTTGAAATATACATAATAAGCATAGTAGTACTATTAATAACGGACATTATTTTGAGAAATCTATTCTACTTAATGTTAAAATCATCTACTATATAATAATAATATTATATATCATTTGTAATTATAGTCTCAAATTCGCATTAAACAATTTTCATCGAACGTAAATCACCTGCCAGTTTACTTGAGCTGCATATTTCAATGAGAAAAATCTAAACAATAAGAATATTGAATAAATATTTTATTAATATATCTAATCAAATAATAATTAAAAATTAACTTACGTTTTTTAAGTTAGTGACAAAATCAGTATCAGAAATTGGAGGGATATTAATGTTCAGGAAAAATGAAAAATTGGTCAGAAAAAATTAGAGAATTTTGAAAATGATATTTTGCGGCCACGCTGATATATAATCAGGGCTGGTATGAGACAGCCAGCGCCCGGGTGCAG
>NC_046660.1:106507003-106513597 GCF_010883055.1 Belonocnema kinseyi | reverse complement strand
TAAGCATTTTCGTTGTCTATACACCATTAAAATTTTTTATAATAATTAATAAAAATTATAATAATTAATTATCATAATATTTGTAATAATGAATATTAATAATAATAATTATGGTTAATAGAGGATAAGCATATAATGACTAACACATTTATTATTTCACGCTATTTATTATTGCATAATGTTCAAAAATTACATTAAGAAATATACAATGTAAAACATATATAATATTTTTAAATAAAGGTGCAACTTTCACTTGAGGCTACAGATACAGACAGGGTTAAAAGGAGTCGTAAAATTTCATCATGCAACTCTCTAGAAACTACGTTATATTTATATGTCTTTTTGTCGGTTAATTTTAATTGCACATCTTTACATCGTTATAAAAATTCTTCCTTGGCGATATTTTTTGAAGTGGAATTACTGTCGAGAAAGGTAAATATTTTATACAAGTTATTAAACATCTCAAATCTATCACTTAAAACACCAATCGCTACATCTAGAACAAAATAATAAAAGTTGATTTTGTATTTCTGTTTAGGATCCTGAGTGGCTTCGTCTTTAGGTTCGTCTATGCATGTAGGATGGTTTTTGTGGCTTACAGCTGTCACTTCAGGAAACTTTGATTCAAGAATATCAGCTAATTCTTTATCGTCGTTGATATATTTTTCAAATTCTTCATCATTTTGCATTGCAGACAAATTCTGTATAAGCTCTTGAATTACATCGTTCTATTTTGTCACATAGATATTCGTCTGTTGCAACATCACACTTACTACGTTGACATTAGCTAGGATTTTATGCCAAATGACAACTGGGCATAAAAATGGGAAACTTTTCATTTTAGTAGCTAAACACTGCGCCAAAAGAAAATTATATACTTTTTGCAAAATTCCGAAAAAGTCAATAGCTTCTATACTACATTTTGCAGAATCATTTATAGCAAGTTTTAAACTGTGAGGAGAATAAGGCACATAAAATGCTCTTGGATTAACGCCGAGTTGGGAATTCTCTTCTGAACACCTTTGTGCTTACCTTTCATGTTACTACCGTTATCGTAGCTTTGACCCCGCAAATCCTGAACGCTTAAGCCATATTCTTCTCATTTATTTAACACAACATGCGCAAGTCCTTCACCTGTTTGATCATTGACTGGATGAAACCCAAGAAAGTATTCGCGTATCTCGTACTCTTTATTTATTTCAACAAATTGAACGACAAATATCATTTTTTCAACTTGACTTTTATCAGGTATACAATCAAGGGTAATTGAGAAGTATTTTGCCTGTTTTATCAATTTTATAACGGCTGACACAGTTTCATCTGCGATTACAGTTATTATTTCATTTTGAATAATATTTCCTAAATACGCGGTCATAGTTTTACTATCTTGTTTAATTTGGATGCGATTAATGGGCTCACTTATTAAGGGGTCAAATTTCGCGATCAGTTCAATTGATTTTAAAAAGTTCCCATTGTTACAATAAAAAATACGGTCAAATGATCCACGGAAGGCCAAATTTGGTCCCGCTAAGAAATGTCCAACGTAGCATACCAATATTTTTTTCAGCCTCAAATATTTTTTGTTCCTGTTTACTTATTGTTCTTTCTTTTTCTAAGATTCTAAGTAGAGTGAATTGAGTTTTGTACGCATTGATGTGAGAGGAACATTTTTCGTGCCTTGACAAATGGCGAGTTGCATGACGCTTGCGCTTTCTATAATAAGCTCCAAATGGTTTTTTTAATGATTGCTCGATTAACTAAATTAAACATATAATTTTCAATGAAATAATAATGAGGGAAAAAATTTCGGGGAGAAAATTCGAGTCCTCTCGCTTTCACATTGAAAAAGTGAGCAAAGCAAAAATGATAGTAATTAGCTCGTGCGTACTTTTAAAAAATTGCAAATAATTGCAGATAGTTTAAATAGCACCCTCAAATTTAAATATAGTGCAAATCTTCAACAGCCCTCCCTTCTATAGCCTTTCTGAGAATTGACGCCGCGCCGCATGTAGGTGTAACAGTTGCTGCGCAGGGTGCGCGGGATTTGTGGCTATCACTCAGGCGATCAGTCAGATGTGAACAAACAAAAGCGGAGCAGCCTATACTGAGAACGTTGTCACCTACCGTCAGCCCCCCCAATCGGGGCTATAGAAGAGTTTCACTCTAATTTAATTATCTTAATTAGAACTAAAAATAATATGATTGTATATTTATGTACTTTAAAATTTTTGTTCAGATTTTTCCCTTTATTTTTAAAATAAAAAATTATGCTCCGAAGTTCACTGTGGTTTAAACCAGTTAAATGTTCTTACTGTTTGTGAGATTTTTAGGTCTGTAATCTATATAAAATTTTCTGGCATATTCTTTTCAGGCTCATTATTGTACAATACTTTAATCTTTAAAATGATAATTCATTCACTAAGTTACTATTTTCGCTATCCGCGCGGCTGGCTTCGCTCGCAAGTTTAAGCGCGCCTAGGGCGCGCGATGGTTGAATCTCGCGCTTCGCGCTCGGATATTTATTCTTTGCATTTGGAATGCTTGAAAAAAAACTTGATCAAAAAGATCTCTTTTAGATGGCAGTATTCACATGCGTCTTCATATTCTGAATTGTCTACTTAATTAAGTATAGTCAAAGATTAAGTTTCTCAAAGCTCTGTAGGCTTTGAGAAATATCTTAACGTGACACTCGCGCTGCGCGCTCGTTTTCCGACAGACATTTGTAAACAGATTTTGTTGGATTTTTTTCTCGTAACTTTCGTCGTTTTTCCACACATTTTTTTTTATTTTATTTTTTTTCAACGTTATTTTTCACGAATAAAACAAAAAGTACGCGTTCTATCAAGAAGTGATTCTTAACGAAGTTGTAGATCTTTTTTAGGATAACCATTTTTGTTCATTCATCTTTTTTCATATCCTACATAGTTTGTTCACAAAATGGAATTTTTTATTTTCCATTATTTTTCGTGCAATCAAAATTTGAAATTTCGATTTTTGAAGAAAATCCAAAAATTGGTTATGATGATCTTGTAGGGCTTTCGAAAAGAAATAATTTTCTTCTCCTGACTTTTTTTTATATTGTGCGTTTTTCGGCTTCAAATTTTGATTTTCGGTTGATTAAAAAAATTTTGAAAACGCTATAACTCTGAGAATTTTCTTTTTATCGAAAAAAGTCATAAGGATACATTGTTTTTTATTTTTAATTCTATGAATATCCGTGCATAGAATTTTCAAATTCAAAAAAAAGTGGTTTCAAAAAATTTCAAAATGCGCTCACTTTTTGAATTTTTATCAAAAATAGCTAGTTTACGAACTCGTACTTTCTTTTAGAACTTAAAAAAAGTGTGCCAAAGATGGATTTGATTCATTCATTTTTTCTAGAGTTATCATATTTACGGACGAACGGCCGGACGGACGGACGTCTCGAAACGTGGAGAACGTGTGCGTTTAAATAAATCACCAATTAAATACATTTCAGTATTGGATTATCCTTCCTTGAGAATCGTTACTGTTATTCTGGCGTAAGTCTTAAACATAAATGAGGGTTGTTACTAATTCCTAGCCCATGTAATTAGTATGCAAAAAGTGAAATAGATTTTCCTAAATCCAAAGTATGAATGCCAAGTATCCTTTCTAAGTACCAATTCTAAGTTCGAAAAATTAATACGCCCTATTTACGACTTTTCATAAATCTATACATTTTGCAAGGGGCGTCAAAGCACACCTGAATGATTGGCGCCCTGGTGGCATACACCCCTTCGCAGCCGGGTTAAACCGGCCCTGTATATAATATTTTTATTACTAATTTATTTGCCTAGTCTTTCTATTTTGTGCAGTTTTTTTCTCCTGACAATTGTATCTTTAAATATCTGAATAAGTTATCCTCTTTGATAGCAAATTTAGCTTTTTGAGTCTTTTTGAGTTTGAAACTCAACTAATTTGGTATGAAATTAAAGATCACGGCACACATCTATGTAAAAATTGGTCCCGGTCAAAAACAATGGGACACTGGGTCCAAAAAAACGCTAGGTTTCGAGAAAGGACGGACCAAATTTTACTTTTCATGGACACGAGAGGAGTTCCACGGACCCTCCAAGATTGTTTGGCACTACGCTCAGGGATCATGCCGGACTCTCTGTTCCTTTCATATTTTATAGCTTGGGACCCCCAAACAATAATATCTATGTCTGAATGTCGAGAAAGGGATACTTTTTCGTGAGTGTTGTGCCAAAGTTAACTTTTCATGCATACTCGAGGAGTTCCACGGACCCTCTAGGACTGCTTGGCACCTTGCTCAGGGATCATGCCGAACTCACTGTCCCTTTGATATTTTGTAGTTTAGGATCCCCCAAATAATATTAATCATGTATTAATGTCGAGAAAAGGATACTTTTTCGTGGGTGTTGTACCAAAGTTAACGTTTCATGCATAATTGAGGAGTTCCACGGACCCTCTAGGATTGTTTGGCAACACGCTCAGGGATCATGCCGAACTCACTGTCCTTTTTCATATTTTATAGCTTGGGGCCTCCTGATCGATAATATTTATGTCATGCCCAACTCTCTGTTCATCCAATTAAGAAAAGATATGCGTGTTTCAAGACAATATCAACACGATATCAGTTCATGATCCTGCCAATTAAGGCAAATACCGGAGTATTGTCCAGCCAGTTAAGGCAAGATTAAAGAATTATCAGTTTAATAATAGCAATATTCTGCTATTTTCTAGCCATTTAAAGCAAGATTATGATGCGATGCGGCCAATGAAGGCAATATCAGGAAGTGTTTAAACCAGTTATATCAACATTAGTGTATGGTTTGGCATTGGATGACGCTCTGGCCAGTAAAGACAACAATAAGAATTAGTTTGCTCAAACAAGACGAGTTTTTGAATATAATTCTACTGTTCCGTTTAACCCGCATCCGCAATATTATTAATCATAGATCTTCTTGGCTACTTTACTTCTAGCTGATGGCGCGCGGATCCTAAATATCATAATATGATTGCTACATGTGCACACGATCCGACTGTCCTGGCCCCAGTTTTACAAGTACAGTAGTACCCTAATATTTGTTCATTGCTTTGTACTTCATCCAACTGTAGCTCTTGATTATCGGCTGCTGGAACCAAGTTATTTTCTACATAGAATATCCAGATCTGATATTTCGTTGCGCGTCTGAAACGAGAATACACTCGCGCTCTGATTTAACCCGGTTCATCGACAAGTTCGTCCAACTCCAAATCTTCCATGTGCTCCCTGTCAAACTTATCTGGGATGTAAGCTCCTGCTAGATTCAGCTGATATGTTCCTACCGTCAGTTCCTTCAGATAGTTCATATCCAGCCTAAGGAAATGAGGTACTTGGTGTTCATTAAGATGAATCCATCTGGCATTCTTCAGTTCATTTGCGAAGTCCGTTACATGTCTCTGTATATACTGCTCCCGTGTTACAACTGTCAACCCTACGCTGTTAGGAACAAAACCTGTCATCAAAGATCTTCTCATAGTAAAAATCATCAAATCCTTTTTACTAATATGGCGATATACCCATCAATCTTTTACAGCATCGCGTACAGCATCGCAATACGTATATAAATCTCTGAATTGCTCTCATGTTATGGGATTGATTGAATTGAACTCTTCCTCTGAAAACGTTTCTTTATTATTAAAATCAGGTTCATCAATCTTCGATAATTCACGTAGGTATTGCAAAAAATATTGCAACTGGACACCAGACAAGCGACAAGGCCTATTGCAAAATTCTAAACCTTGCAGTGGGACGTTTGGTATAAAACCACTTACTTCCAAATATTCAGGGCAAGAAGGAGTTGATTCCGGTACGTGAATTTTTTTCACAAAAACATTAACCCTACATTTCATCGACAACATGGTCACGTCTTGCATTCTGCTACAAAATATACAAGAACTATTTCTTCTTTGTTTTAAAACATTGAGTGGCAGACAATTAGGATCAAGTGCTAAATCATTCATCTCCATATTAATACTTCGATTGCAGTTACAGGCATTTTCTCGTATTTTCATCAATCTCTTGAGGAGCTATCTCATGTTTAGCACAACGATGAATTGCGATTTGTTGTTTTTGTTCATTTTTTGCATCAGATATGTGTATCATCGTTCGTGGCTGCAAGGTGATTGCACATATGTAGCAACTTCTTCTGACGGGCGGCATGGCTAAATTCCAGATACAGGAAAATTCTTCAGCGTTCCTTCTTAAACACTTGACTCCAATATCAAACAAACATTGCCCCAAGCGAAGAAAATAGAAATTTAATGCAGCATTTATGTCAAGAGTAAACTACAAAGATTCTTTCAAAAAAAGGACATACATAATGTAAACAGGTAAACAGTTTGTAAATTGACAATTAGGTTACCATGGCGCAGTGTTGCCAGATGGGCGGAACGGTTTATCCCCAACTCGAACCTTATTTATCCCTAGATGTCGACTGAGATCCCTAAATCTGCGAACCAAACAAAAAAAGGGAAACTGCTGCGTTGCTCGTACATGTTGTATAGATAAAAGAAAAAAAGTCCACGCGTAGAGAGAGAAAGAGAATCAGAGGTCCTTAGCAGTCA
>NC_046660.1:106498332-106506903 GCF_010883055.1 Belonocnema kinseyi | reverse complement strand
GCGGAATGAAAATGATGAAATTAGTCGAATCGTTTGAGCTGAGCGAAAAGAATTTGTGGGTTGACATCCAAAAAAGCACACACAAATTGAAATCGTTTAATATCTTCTGTTCCCTTTTTTTATTTGAAAATTTAAATTTTTGCAAATTTCAAAAAAATTCCCTATTGCTTTGAAAAGTATGGAGAATTTTTTGCTGTTTTCCATCCAGCAGTCACCCTGACAATATTGCTCCAAAAATTATTAACATTCAAAACTTTTCGTTGTCTTTTGTATACTATTCAAATTAATTTCATTTACTTATTAAAATTATGCACAATTTAGGATACTCCTGGTGAGAGGGCTCAGTAAACTATGTGGAGCAGGGGCACACACACCATGTATGAAAAGTAGCGGTTGCTACCCCAACTGGGGGGTGGGTACCCAGGAGGTTGGGTGGGTGGGGCGTGGGTTTGAGTGCGCCCCTGATGTGGAGATTATTTTAATAAAATTTCTTCTCTAGATCTATTCTTTATTATTATGAGTCAGTTATAATCCTAATTACTTTCCTGAGTTTTTTGTTATATTTGCATAATTATTATTAAAATAAGAAAGAAACTTTTTTAAATTTTTCCGACTTATTTATAAGCCGGAAAATTCTTGATGAACTCTAAACTCTTGACTTATTAACTAAATTGCAAGTAAATATTCAATTCGTGAAATCTGATGAAAAAATATGGTGTCATTTACATTATACGGAACTAGCATTCATAATTTTATTTTTCAATATGGATGCAATTTTTTTAATATTATTGGTTTAAAAACTTTATTCAAGTGTAAAATTTAACTACAGTTGCATTTTAATTTAACTAAATTGTACTTAAATTTAACAGCATTTAACGCCATTAAACATCTACAATTTTAACTGAACTTTACTTAAATTTTGAATTGAACTAAATTGTATTTTTTTTTTTTTAATGATCTAAATTGTATTCAATCTTTATAGTTATTTTTACAAAATAATTTTTAAAATTGCACCTCAATAATAAATCTTAAAGTACGAATCGATTAAAAAAAAATTATTTGCTTAGTATCTCAAAAATTTATCTTTTAAAAGAAACCAGACGAGAAATTAATTTAATTTATTTATACCCAGGAAAAAAGAATCCATTGAAAAGACACCACTTGTGAATTGCGTATCTGTCATTTGCAGATTCAGAAAGTTAAAACAGAATCGATTTGCGACTATGTGAATCGTTTATTTTCTCAAGCAGGTTCGAATTATATATCAAATTACTTTTACCAACACTATGCGTGCGACAGGTATAATACCTGTCGCACGCATAGTGTTGGTAAAAGTAATTTGATATTTTCATAAACATACTACCTGCCTCTTCCATGGCGAATAATATTTTATTCCACAAATAATTCAAAAAATCCTGTCTGATTATCAATTATTTATTTGTTCAAGCGATCTGTCAAAACAAAACAATGGAGGCGGGCATATTTTTTTTAAGTACGGTTGGCACGCCACGTTCGGAAAGTTTTGAACTACCCTACCGAAAAGAATCTTTGAGTATATACTAAAAATTCTTTAGGTCAAACAAGCTCAGAGAAATTCTCCGCAGGCACTCAGGTAGATATTTTTAAAGGTCCAGGAAGCTCGTTTAAATGGTCTGAAGGCTTTAAAATATCCTTTCTGAAATTGAAATAAGAATACGATCATAAATAACAAGCAGAGAGGCTATCTCAATAGAGTAGCCGACACTCAAGGGTCCTCTGGTAAGCTTTAGGATTAAAATTTAGAAGTAGATTTTCTTTAATTTTATAGTTAACAGCCTAAAACATAATAATTCGAAATCTACGGGTTTCAGTGACTTCAGATATCTAACTTTTTTTTTAATGCTTAAAATTGGAATTAATAGAACGTTTCTCGTAAATGGAATGAGATACGTCAAAAAAGACAACATTTCTGAATTCAACTAGAAAATTGTATATCAGTATATAAGTTATAATTATAAATAAGTATAATGAGAAAATTCATCAATTCAAAAAAAGTGTTAATAATTATAATTTGAAGAGAAATTTAAAAAGGGAAAGCGGATTAGCCACGACCAACTACTGTAAATAAATAACTCTGCCCGCCGGGTACGTGACGAATACAAAAGGAACATTATATTACCGTCACACCATTCTTGAAACGACCACTAAAAGCATCTTGAAAAGGACCCAAATCTCTCAAACTATCTCCGAGACTATTTTGTTTCAAATCGACTTTGTTTATAGACTGAAATGGGCTAAGCTATTTCGCTAAAGAAAACTCAGAGATTTCTTTCGGTAGGGATACGTAAGTGTGATTTTACACATGTGTATGTGCGTACTTCTGGCAACAGAAAAGTGACCGTTTTTGTCTTTTGGTGAAGTCTATACATTACAGATTGGTCTCCTTGTATCTATTCTCCATGATCAAAGGTATTTAAGTTTAAAAATTGGAAAAGGCCTTGGCCCTGGTAATAGATTACATTTCTTATACGAAATTATGACGGGTTGCATAATATAACGTCATGTGACGAGTGGGTCACGTGACCAGATGCCTACCTTACCCTCACTTTTTTAATTTCCCATGGACATAGGAAACAAGGGACTAGGCATGCCATTGCGGGGGTGATGCAATGAGGGGGGAGGTCCGCCACCTTTTGATGTCCCGCGACAAACATGGCAGCGCCCACATGTTTATATTTTCATGCATAGTTTGGTGGCAAAAACGCTCGTGCGCTTAATCAAATGACACATCGTAAGATGGCGGCTCTCTCCACTCATGGAATTCTCCCCCCAATCGCGGATTCAACCCCGCTCGACCAAGTTAGGATGGCATGCCTAGTCCCTTGTTTCCTATGTCCACGTTATTTCCTAACTTATTTTTACACGAGGTGCCACATCGAGTTGAAAATTTGGGATATTAAATAAGAAGCACTACGAATGGTGGTTCTGGTCCTTAATTTTAATAATTATAATAAAAGCAAAAAAAATATTTACAACTAAAAACTTTCTGCATAATTATACAATTTTAGGACCAGACCGACCATTCTTAGTCTTTCTTTTGTTTAGTATCCGACATTTTCAACTCAATGTGGCATTTCGTGTGATAATAAGTTGAGAAATAAAAAAAGTGGCGGTAAGTTAGGAATCTAGTGACGTGAAGCACTCATCACATGACCTTAAATGTAAATATTAGTTTTTAAATAATTCAAAAAAAATATTAAATTTTTTAATAAGTTCATCATTTGTAAAAACAAAAAATCGGGGAGTATTTAAGTAAAAAGTTGACGATGGCAAACTATTATTCAATTACTTACATCATTAATAACTTGTCATTATTTATTTCCTTTGATTATAAAATATATGTTTCTCAAACAAAGATTTAAATTCAAAGTAGCCGAAAAACTTAATTTTCAAAATCTTCTGACTTGTCCTTGATTTTTTCCATTATAACCATAAAAGATGACGGGGATCTGGAGCCTTCGTGATTTCGAAGAAGTCCGTACGCGCTTACGGCGTTTTCCGGAATTATCGAACCCCGAGAAAAAAGGTCTGTAATTCGAGAAACGCCGTAACTGCATTCATTTTGAGCTGGGAAATTCTTTTGCCATGAACGGCGTTTTCTCAAATTACGGCAGGCCTATTTCTGAGGTCCGTGATTCGAAGAGAGCCGTAACTGCCCGTTACCGCGTTTTCTGAATTTCAGCATCCCAATCGACACCGTTAACTGCATTTCAGATAATTAATCAACGTTTTTTTAACAATTATTTGAGCAAAAAGGAAAAGTTAATATGACACTTAGTCAAGAACAGCAAAAAAACTGCAGAAAATGAATTAGAATCCGCGGTTCACGTGAATAAAGTTTCGAACAGTTTTCGTCGATTTTCTCGGGTTCGTTCATTTTGCAGTTAACGGTATTTTCTCAAATCACGGCAGATTAGTTTTCTACACAAAATACGAATTTTCCACTAAAAAGCCAAATTCTCAATATGAAGAGGAAAAGTTACATTTTCATTCCAATAAATTAATTTCAAACCAAAGAGAAAAAAATTTCTAAAAAAGAATTCAATTTTCAACCAATGATAAAAACTAATTTTCAACCAAAGAGATGAATTATGAGCAAATAATGTAATAGTAGATATTTTAAAAAAAGTATGTTAATTTTAAATCAGAAGCATTTAAAACAACCAAAAAGTCGGATTTCTTATCCAAAAAGATGATGTTTTCACTAAGAAAGGTGAGATTTTAAACCAATATGACGAATTTTCAATCGAGAAAGATTGTAGTTGAATTTTCAACAACAATGTCTTTTCAACCAAAAGGACCCTGCACACATCTATGAAAAATATGGTCCCCGTCAAATTGGCTGAAACTGTAGTATAATGTAGTTTATAATATCTTGATCAAATAAAGTCCTTAAGACACTGGGTCCAAATTTCGAGAAAGGAGGGACCAAATGTCACTTTTCATGGATACGAGAGGAGTTCCACGGACCCTCTAGGACTGTTTGGCACCACGCTCAGGGATCATGCCGAATTCACTGTCCCTTTGATATTTTGTAGTTTGGGACCCCTGAAAAATAATATCCATGTTTAAAGGTCGACGAAAGGATATTTTTCCGTTGGTGTTTCATCCCTGGCGGACCGAAGGAACTGAATGGAGCCTCTAAAAAGTACCCATAAAGACCCCACTGGGTCCCCATTCGGTTCCTTTTAAAAAAACTCGAAATAACAGCAAAATCAACTTTTAAATTGTTTAAATTCGGATTCTACGTTAAAATTCCCTATAGAAGGTCACGGAATAATCGCAATAATTTTTTTTTGCAATGGTAAAATTTTTTTAAAAATATAAGACGTATAACGCTTGTTGACTGCTACTTACAGGCGATGCGTTTGAGGTGTAGCAGTCAACAGGGATTATACGTCTTGTGTTTTTTTAAACTTTTTACTGTTGCAAAAAAAACTATTGCGATTATTCCGTGACCTTCTATAGGGAATTTTAACGTAGAATCAGAATTTCAACAATTTAAAAGTTGATTTTGCTGTTTTTTCGAGTTTTTAAAAAAGGAACCGAATGGGGTCCTTACGGGTACTTTGTAGAGGTTCTATTCGTTTCCTTTGGTCCGCCAGGGATCGTATGTCGCTTTTCATGCAGGCGAGAAGAGTTCCCAGACGGCAAACCGAATTCTTTTTTAATGAAAAACGAATTCAAATTTACGAATACGAATTCGTAGAAAAAATCAGTTTTTGTTCATACAGAATTCTTTCTCAATTAATTTTATAATCGTAGTATGACCGCGGGAATTAATTTGGAAGGAATTGAAAAAGAATTCGGGCGAACACATCAAGAACTGTAGCGAAATAAAGAAATTATAATTTCTGGCTTCACGATTAATTCAAAAGGAATAATCTTTCAAGTTCCAGCCTATTCGTGAAGAATTATTTTCCAATTCATTTATTGCTTCATGTGACCAATACATGAATATAGTACGTGATGAAATTGCATACATAATGAATGGAAACAGTCTTCTTATGTATGTTAACGCGATGCTAATTGAATTATTTTTCAATTCAGTTTTAGTATCGAAGAAGTCTCGAAATCAATTTTTCGCAACAACAAAAATTAATCTTTTGTAATATTATATTATTACTTTATACTTTAATATTTGTTCGCATGTTCAAGTACACAATTATTTGCTATTACACTATCAACTACACTATTTATAATCACACGCTATGAAGATTTGTATTTGCCGCGGGTTCGAACCCTATATGTTTCGCATTCCTAACGCATAAAGCCTCGCGGCTAACCTAGCTTGAAGTGTGCAAACCAAAATCTAAAATATAACCTACAGCTGTGCAGGGCGGTCTGCAAATTTTTGTGACCCATTCTATAAAAAATGTTACTAAGCTTATAATAATATATGTACTAAGAGTTTAGACATATTACAAATTATTATTGAATATTTTATGTGATTAAAAAAGATTTAAACTTAATTCAAAAATATTTTAAGATATTTTAAAAGATTTTAGAGAAATCAATATGCATTTTAAGAAATTTTATAGATTTTAAAGGATTACGACAAATTTCGGAAGATTTGAAGAGATTTAACAGACTTTAAAGAATACAAGAACATTTATATTTTAAAATTACTTTAAAGTTTTAAAACTCATTTAAATTCAACGGAAATCCCTTAAAAATTCTTCAAAATTACTTAAAATCTTTGAGCAATGATTCGATTTCTTGTCAATATAAAAAAGTCAGATCAGTTAGATTTGAACGCGCGTTTATCAGAATGCCACCCAAAAACACCAAATTACTGTCATAAATACCTGGAAGACTTAAAATTTAATACTCTTGCTTGTTTATTTACTTCACACTCGGGTTTCATTTTTATAAAACAATTCAGTCAAAAAAAAAAAATTTCTGGTAATAAATTTTATTTTGAATGAAAATGCGAAAATATCGATTTCATACAGTTTTTCCACCTTGCAAATGTGATGTCAAAGCATCCATTACAAAAAATGAAGAAATAGTGGAAAGTAAAATTTTTTCACGAAAATCGGCCGTATGTAGAGGACTTCTAATCAACGTGAGAGACAAAAGTGATCTGCGTCTCGTTTTCAATATTTAGCTGACACAAGTACAGTAAAATTAAATAGAATGGATATAACACCGCACAATTTAATAGCCGATGCAAATTTAGCAAATCATTCAAATTCTACAATCAAAAGTATCATGATATATTTTCATTTTTTACTTGTTTCAAATAATACTCTACTTCTGAAAAGATTATATGATATTTAAATAGCTTGATCGTAACGTATCAAAAGTCTTGCTTAGTGCGTTGCTTAAGAGTTTCAAATAAATAATACGAATTCTCATATAGAATGTCAAAAGATCGAAATAGGAATACTTTGATAATTCTGTTACAAAGTTCCATTTAAATAATTTTGGAATACTTCATTAAATACTTAAAGAAATTGACATTAATTTTTTCTTCATTCGTTTGTCATAAAAATTTAGTTAGAAAAGGATTCGCCGAGAGTTCGTGATTGATTCATTTGAGTTTCTTTATTTCGAAATACTTTAAAAGCTCATTAAAGATTCTTTAAGAATACTTTTACGAACTCAAAATTAGTTAAAAATAGATAAATGTAATTCTTTTTATATTAATTATCTATATTTTACAAATTCAATGACGTAATTCATATTGTACTCTGACTTCAGAACTCTCTGTTCCAATGATATTTTGTATTTTAGGGTCCCCTGATCGATAATATCTAGAACTGAAGGTTGAGAGATGGATAGTTTTTTGTCGGTGTTGCATCGTAGGTGGCCTTTCATGTACTTACTCAATCGAATTAAACAGGTCCTATTAAACGCATCGTCAAGACACATTGTATGAGAAGTGTATCTGGGGATATTCTACCTACTGTAAAAAAAATAATAGGTAGTCTTTGGATTAGGCTAACACAATCTGAATTTGATTAAACATCACCAATTGTGTACGCACGTATTCAAACTAATTAATCAGGTCATATTAACCGTGTCATCATGACTGTAATATTGAGTGGATGTCTGCGGGTAGTTTCCCTGACGTAAACAAATTAATTAGTGGTTTTCGGATCATGGTAACATGAACTGAATTTGAAGTTACATTACCAAGGGCATAATTCCTCATTCAAACGAATTAATCATGTCTTACCAACTACGTCATCCACACTTAAGTATGAGAAAGGTGTCCGGGGGTAGTTTAACTACTATAAAATATTCATTGCTAATTTTCGGATCAGGCTTACATAAACTAAATGTGATTAAACATCACTAAGTGCTTACCTACTTATTAAAATTAATTAATCAGGTCCTGCCAATTGTTGATGACGGACAACTGTACACGGAGCAACTGTGGACGAGCCCATCTGTGCACATCGGTGGACATAGGCACAACTGTGCACCAGGCCATCTGTGCACGTCTACATTTAAACGTGCACAGATGGGACACTCCCAAATGAGCACGTCTTAATGTCGAATAAATGTCTAAATGACTAAATATAATAAAAAATAATATCAAATGACTAAATGTCGACGTGTACAGATGGTACCCTACTAACGGTTCACGTGCATAGATGGGAGACTCCCAACTATGCACGTCGAAATGTAGACGTGCACAGATGGTATGTGTTTGGTAGGATAAGAGCGAGTTGATTTCCTAACGTATAGTTTCTTTTTACAACAACATTAGTCCCAAATTCCATCTATAACCTCGTCATATTTTAATTTGATTACACACAATACACGTAATATTTTGTTTATGAACCATAGTCTCCTTTGTTTGTCAATTTTGAAAGTTTTGATTTTGGAAATCGGTTCTCATAATGAAAAAGCCCCCTTTAAATAAACTTTTAGATTTCGGGCATCAGTGGCTTCTAATAAAGGAGGTTTTGCCGCCATGGCAGTGTTGCCAGATTGGGGATTTGATCCCTAGATTTAGGGATTTTCAAGCGTCTCAGGGATGCATTTAGAGATGTGAAATATTTAGGGAAAAATTCAGGG
>NC_046660.1:106466443-106498232 GCF_010883055.1 Belonocnema kinseyi | reverse complement strand
TAGATAAAAGTTAACTGATAATACGTACCTGCTTGCAAAAAATAATTTTGTTTAAATATTTTCATTGACTTTTAATTTTGTCAATAATATTACTAATTAAATAATTAATTAATTAGCTGAATATTACATTAAGGTATTTTTTAGTTTTCTATATTTTAAATAGAAATATTATAATAGAGTATATATTTTTTGCGCATAAAAAGAATTCTTTAGATTGGCCGAAATGTTCACGTTAAAAATCGAAGTATTATACTTTTTACGAATAAAATAGTAAAAGAAAACATTTTTTGATATTATATATTAAAGTATTTTTTAGTTTTCTTTATCTTAATAGAAATATGAAAATAAATTGTATTGCTTCTTTGCATAAAAAGGATTCTTTAAATTGTACGAAATGTTTACGCAAAGATTCGAATTATCCTCTTTAGGAATACAATATTAAAATAAAACTTTTTATTTTTTTGCTTTTCACAAGTTTTCATGAAAAAATAAAAAGATGGAATTTGAAGGTTAGGATTTTTAATCAATAACTTCAATTACTTCCATTCAATTAATTTTGGTCACAGGCTTAAGATGGTTACTCTATAACATGTCAAAGGCATTTTTGGTTAGAGTTGGATATAATTTTTTATTATTTAACAATGGGCTGTCCCGGTATATATCATCAGTCACGGATGCATTGTTATAATGCCATCAAGTGATCTGATCAGAGCAGTCTGCCCCGACATATTGGACAAAGCCTGGTTTTTATCTCATCATTGACGGACTGGGTTGCAGTCACCATTACTTCCATTCTATTTCGAAATGTTGTCACAGGCTTATACTGTCCAACATGTCGAAGGCATTTTTGATTAGAGTTGGATTTTTTATTTGATCATTTTTGCACGGGGCTGTCCCGGTATATATCATCAGTCAGGGACGCATTTTTATAATGCAATCAAGTGATCTGATGAGAGCAGTCTGCCCAGACATATTGGACAAATCCATTCTATTATTATTATTATTATTATTATTATTGTTGTACAAAAAATTAATTGTTTTAAGCAATTAATTTTTGTCACAGGCTTAAAATGGTTACTGCCCATATGTCGAAGGCATTTTTCGTTAGATTTATTATTATTATTATTATTATTATTATTATTATTATTATTATTATTATTATTATTATTATAAAAAACATTTCTGTGTTGAAACGTTGTCACAGGCTTATACTGCCCAATATGTCGAAGGCATTTTTGGTTAGAGTTGGATTTTTATTTGATAATTTTGCACGGGGCTGTCCCGGTATATATCATCAGTCACGGACGAATTTTTATAATGCAATCAAGTGATCTGATGAGAGCAGTCTGCCCAGACATATTGGACAAAGCCTGGTTTTTACCCCATCATTGACGGGCTGGGCTGCAGTCAAGTACACGATGGGGGGACCTATAGCTTAAGGTGGGTTCCGAACCACCAGAACCTCGGTAAAGGTACATTGAAAAATTTCCAGAGGTACCGGCTCAGGGATCATCTTTTTCAGTGACTTGTTCATTCTTAATTTATATAACCCATATTCTAGTTTTTTCAAGTAATAAGATTGAATGACATATACTAAGAATATGTTCAAATGGAGAAAAGTTTTTTTCATTCCTCTAGAATAAATAAATAATCCATAATAATTAAAATATTTTAAATTTCCGCTCGAACAAAGCAGTTTATTGCGCTGCGTCGTGGCATGTGGTCAAAATAATCGGTGTTTAAACGTAGCGGCATTGCCGAATTTAGCCGAAAAGTTCCGGAAAAAACCGAAGCCTCAAATTCGATAATAGCGCCGCTCTCGCGACATGTGGCCTAACTAGACCCTTGCAGCATCTAGGTAAAATATCTTTGGTAGAAGTTAGATACGCTGTCGCGCACATAGTTTTTCGCCTAGGAAATCAATTCGATTTTTTTTAAATGTAATTGTCGCTTAATTACTAGATTTGATACATAAAAAGTATTAAGTGTGCGTGAGTGTAGTGTAACAATGCCCAGTAAAAAGAAAAAATACAACGCCCGTTTCCCAGCAGTAAGTTTTGGAATACTTTTACGCAGTGCACATTGTATCGTGAAGATTTATGCAAATCACTATTTACAATGTCACATACAAATTTCTAGTGATCACGTTTCGACTATATTTATCAGATAAAGTAATCGGAAAAAATAAGGTATTTTCAACATAACCTCATTTTTCTTGCAGGGTCGCATTAAGAAAATTATGCAAACTGACGAGGAAGTAGGAAAAGTTGCACAAGCAGTACCCGTTATAATCTATATCCTTTTCATATTTTCAACTTTTTGCTTATAGAACTTTTTCGGTTAAAGGAAAAGACGCAGAAGCATTCTTGCAGTCTTGAGGTTATGTCATATGTCATAACAGTTTACAGAGACAATGTTTGTCATTTTTTGTCACCGCCTGCAACTCATTAATTAGTTGAAATTGAGTTTACAAGTAGTAAAAAATGTTACTTAAGTAATTTGCCTATTT
Organism: Belonocnema kinseyi; assembly: GCF_010883055.1. Classification (NCBI taxonomy): domain Eukaryota; kingdom Metazoa; phylum Arthropoda; class Insecta; order Hymenoptera; family Cynipidae; genus Belonocnema; species Belonocnema kinseyi. The sequence continues at coordinate 106,495,723 of NC_046660.1, read as the reverse complement.
ACTAGTCATGTGAAATATTTATTTGAGTGGTTTATTAATATTAATTTAGTTCACGCATATTTTTTTATTTCAGTATGAAGGTTACATTTTTTTAAATGTTTAATTTTGTTTCTGTAATATTTTTCCTTCGAAATATATTTCCAATTATAGTATATAGATTTTATTTTCTGAAGGGGATAATCGTAAACAATTTTCTTGGGCCTTTACTTGGATTTGTCTCTAATCTGAGTTGTATAATTACAAATTAGAAATTCTAAATAACTTGATGGATACTGATGAATGTTTTCATTTATAATTCTCCTTGACTTCTTATATACCTAGAACGCTGGAATTATTTGTACATTCGTTATTGACAAAAACGATGCAGGTCACCAATGCTAAAAATGCTAAAACACTTAGTCCTTCTCATATGTGAGTAAAAAACGAAATTTATCAAATTTAACATATCTTTTTTAAAATACTTCTTAAACCAAAAAGTATTTAGAAACTACGTTTACCTATCATTCCTTAACTTTCGCAGGAAACAATGTATTTTGTCTGAGAGTCGCTTCGACTTTTTAAAGGATTTAGTAAAAGGCGTTCCAGATGTTTCTGGTCCTGACGAAGATGGTCCTACTCCACCTCTAACACCTGCTCCAATGAGTGCAAACCCATTAACTACTGCGTGTGCTCATTCGATCAGAAATTTGGATCCTGAGTGAGTTACATTATTGGTTTACAATAATTTTCTACAAAATAATTTAATTTTCGATTTTCATAAGTTCACAATTTATTTATTTAATAACATTTTATTAAAATATAGGGTGAAAATTAAAAAGTATTCAATATCATGCCCCTGGAATATTATTCGCTTGTGTCTAGAGGAATAGTTTTCTTAATTACAGTGTTCTATTTTATTATTTTAATTTCCCCATTAAAATTGATCAACAATTCAAGATTATTAAATGTACTTTAAGACGTGAAAATATAATTATGTTTAAAGTGTTTGTAGTTGATTAAAGTAGCCGATTTAGAAGCTCTAAAAAGATCTTACAAATTCGGTGTTGGCTTCGAAGTTCCACACTTTTTTATTTTGCTTAATACTTTTTTAGACAAGGCTACTTTTTTATACTTTCTTCAGTAAAGTGATATGAGAAATGAAATGTAAACATGATAAATCATGTTTTCTGGACCCCTGTTTAAAAAGAAAAAGAAAAGAAGGAAAATTTTAAAATCTATAAAAGTGATGAAAGGATTTTCCAGGCATTTGAGGTTTTTCTACTCATAAAAATGCATTACAAACAAATTTGATAAGTGAAAAGTCGTCAATGTAAACAGTTTTTCTGTATTGTTGGTCATATGTTTAAATTATGGCCGTTGTTAAATCACTTTGAATTATAGAGTAAACCAATACGAATTTATAGGAACTATATTCAAAATAACGCATATTTATTAATTTGAAAAATATGCTCAGTTTCTTTTAAAACTAACACTTTTTGATTATAAAGATATTTTTTTAGTTCTATTGAGCAAATCGAAGCATGCATCTGCCAACACGTGTTTATTTGAGAAAAAAAAACCCTATTTTGGAGGTCAGTTTTTAAAGAAAATATTAATTAAACATTTATCTTGTCATCCTGTAAGGCAAACGTAATTTGCGACAACTAAAGTTGTAAAACAAAAATATCGACACTCCTATTACTTTTGCATTTAAAAATGATTCTAAATAAATTTAAAGTTATAGTTTACATTTAGTATAATGCTTTGCAACACGAAGACGATTTCTTACCATAATGTTAATAAGTAAAGATAAAAATATCAAAATAATTGATGTTTTATTCAAGTAAGTTATGTATATATTTTTTAGTGTAAACATATGACGAAAATAACTACTGTTAGGATCATTAGAACCTTGTGATTATTTAACCAAAATAAATACTATATAAAAACTGTGCGAATAAATCAACACAATAAGAATTTTATGTTTCTTATTATTTGTTAAATTAATTGAGTTATAGAGGATAATAATAAAATCACAATATTAATGCTTCAAGTCTCGAGGAGCAGATCCATTTGTTATTTTAAGTTAAAAAATATCGTTAATGGTTTATATCAGAAGATCTTCATAAAATAGAAAAAAAATAATATTAATAGAAAAAAGATTAACGTTGATCTAAAATACTTTTTTTCTATTGAATTCAAAATCGAAATTCCAACTCTTTTATTTTCACCCATATATTGACTATTTGAATTAGATTTATTTCAGTTATCACGTATCTTATTGATTGCATAAGTTCCCCACGATTTTCTTTGTTTAACCTCTTTGAAATTTTGGACAATATCCTAAAAATTAATTTGGTATAATATCATTTCGAGTGCATATTGCGTAGTAGTAGGGAAATAAATCACGAAATTACAAAAAAATATGCTCTGGCTATAATAGGTCCCGAGATATGAAAACTTTTCGTATTTGTGTACACCTCTAATAAAAGTTTGCTTTTCTCCACAGTTTACAAATAATTTGATTTTTTATTTTAAATTTCCATGCGCTTTCTTTTTGTTTTGTTTTTTTGGGGGGGGGGGGTGGATTGGGAGTGAACCATTCGTGAAACATTTCAATTATAGTGAAATCGTGGAATAAAGATCAAATTCCAAGCATCATAACTTTAAACAGATTAGTGCTAGAATTTTTTTTTAATATACAGGGAATGGAGTTGTCTCCCGCTCATCTGCACACAATCTTTATGTAAGTGCACAGAAATATGAAAATTTTGTAGACAAAATGAAAAGTACAATTTTTCCGTGAAAAATCTAAATAATTAGGGTGGCTACTGACTCGGGAAAATCGGGATAAAGCCAGGAGAGAAATTTTGCACCGGGAGATTTCCCGTATTTTATCATTTGCGCATTTTTCGATTTTTGAAAGTTTCCAATTAGAAAGTATATAATTTTTATTTGACTGAAATTACAACTTTTATCTCAATAATCTATCCAGTCGTTTTAAATGTCACTAGCTAGATATGATATTTTTATAATTTTAATCTGAAGTTATAATTTTGAACATGCCATTCTAAAACAGTTAAATTTTTCAGGCCGCGAAACAACATTTTTTTCTTAAATTAATTTTTATATTAATTTTTTAATGTTTCGAATATTAAAAGCCTTTATTTTTAATTCTTAATGTAAAATTTTAAAATTTCCGATTTTTAGTTGAAGAGTTAAACATATAAATCATTTCAAATTAAATAATATTTTATTCCAAAATTTCCAGAGTGAATAATAATATATACAATTTTTGTATTAGTTACATAATTTTAGAGTTCTGAATTGCCATGATGAACACTACATCTTTAATATTTCCCTTTCATAGTTTTTAATTTTGCAGTTGAAATTGAATTGGTTGAAGCTTGAAAAGTATAATTAAAATTTAAAAACTACTATTTATTTCGAAAGCTTTTCTTAAAATAGTGCAATCCACTTTTTTATTTTAGAAACAAACTTTTAAGCAGCTTTAATGTTAAATTATAATTTTATAATGTAGTAACACTTAAAAACTCTAGAATTTCAAAAGTTTGACTTTGAGAGATTCAATTTACTTTTCAATATTGATTTGTAAAGTTGCAATCGCTTTGAATTTAAAAGTATTCAAATTCAAGAGTTTTCAATCTTTTAATTATTTAATATTGAACGCTTTTAATTATAGATAATACAATTTAAATTCCTCTGAGTTTTAAATTACCCAATTTTCAATATTTGAATCTTAAAAGATTCAGTTTTTAACGTTTTGACATTGTCCTAATTTCGAAATTTTAATCTAAAATAATACTAGTTTCGTGATTCTCCAATTCAAAGTCAAATTGTTTAATTTTTAGCGCGTCGTCTTAGAAATTATACAGTTCGAGTCCTTTTTCCAATTAAATCGTCAAAATCAATTCAAAATTATTAACTATTGCTTCAAAAATATTTAAAACCTTATATTAGAAAAATTGCTTTAATAATGGATTTTTTAATTTGCTTATTTTTGTGTTAGGAAATAGAAATTCAGAGACATGAACGCGCGATGTATGCGCGTGCATTTACGGCTAGTGTATACCTATTATGTAGTACGCATCCTTGTATTTACCTTTATTAGACAACAATTTCTTTATCCTATTTATTATATGATTCAAAGTTACTCGATTTCTTGCAAAAAGCTCTGCTAATGTTTATCGACTTCAGCAATAGATAATATATGTGATGAAACTGTGGTTTTCGCAAAGAAATTAAATTTTTTCTAAACCGGGAGAAATCACGAATATTTACCGGGGGAAAGGCGGGAGTCGAGAATTTAAAAAATATTGGCCATCCTAAAAAGGGACAGACTCTCTCAAGCCACATATCGGATCCGTTTAAAGCTAGAACATTTTATTTTTTTCAGCTTTGGGCTTCATTTGTTGCCTCGTCTTTATCGCGAATACGTAATCTGCACTCGGAACCAGATATTTCAACAAAACTGGGTTTTAGGACATTTCTCTACAATTTCAAAGGGTTCCAATTCCCGTTATCTGCTGCAAATGAATTACTTTTTTATGATAAATTTAAGGGATTGGCTAACAAAAATTCATGCCGAACTTATGTGATCAAATCACCCGTTTTAACGACATGATGACTGGACTATTCTGAAAATTGACGCTTTTTCTTTAACTGCCATGTGAACCTCAAAAGAAATATTATTTTAATTTACTGTATTTCAGCGCGACTACTTCTTTAACGATTTGACGAATTTTTTACTTTTCGAAAAGGTTTGTTTACTAAAAATATATTTCTTTATGGTCAAGACTCAGACACCTTAATGTTTATTTATCAGTTTACCGACAGGGCCACGCTGCACAAAGTCTCTGAATCAGAAGAATTAGAAAAGACAATTAATATAAATTATCAAAATTCACCAATTATTTTTACCGTATCTAAGAAACGATATAATTTAATGTGCAAAATTCCTGAAAATAGAAAACAAGAATCCAATGATCAAATTTGGATAACCACCATAAAATATTGTTATTGCAATTTGAAAGATTTCTTAAAAAAGATCAGAAAAATCCTTTTTTTGGACAAGAATAAATGATAGGAAAGAAAAATGAGAAAGCAACTAACTAAGTCCCCTTCATTCTCTTTTTCATTTTTATTATTTTCAAATCAAATATTAAAAAAAAGAGTTATTTATTAATTTACCAAATTATTTGGGCAAAGAAATGCTTATACTTGTATGATTAATTATATTTCGCGCTGAGTTTTCATGAATCTTAATTTTCTTTTACTTTCTCTGTTTCTGATCTGTTTATTACGTATATTTCAGGTATGTTTGAAATGGCTTTGCCTTTTGGCCCTGGCTTGATTCTCAGGTATCAGGGAGAGAGCTTCGTGGTTACGTTGCTGTTCCTACCTGATCAAATTTTTTTCTTTTTTTTCTTTTTGTTAAAAAAAAATCCATTTTGTTTTTTAGGGAAATTTGAATATTTTTTTAAATCGCAATAGGAACATTTTATCGTGGCTGTCTAAATATGGTCGTTAGATTCTTGATTTTATTTTCAGGAATTCTACACTTTAACTTGATGAATTGACGTTAAAGAGGATTTTAAATTTGATTTTAATCTCATTTAAATTTTTGGAATTTCGATATAATTGATTTATAAAATAGATTTCAGCACGAGAAGAGTTTCAACAGCACATCTCGTCGAGGTTCCAAGGATTGCAAAGTAACGGGAATTCCCAATGTGTCTCAAGCCACACACGTTTCAACGTCGAACGTGCCAGAATTTCAAATGTCTGTACCCACTTCCTTTGGTCCAAGCCAGCCCAACTTCTACACGGAAGTAGCTCCACTAAATCTCGCCACAAATCCATCCAGGATAAGCGGGCCCAATCAGACGATATCAAATTTCACCCACACTGCCAACATCGATGAGGATTACGATACGTAGTTAAATTTTTGACGATCTAGTTATTAAAAAAACTATGTGTCCATATTGTCTAATGTAAGTCTGACACTTAGTCAGTATTCTTAAAAAACACAAGTCTGAGCAACCGAGTAATGTTACATTCTTTGTCAGTAATTAATTTTATCTGTCAAGTGACTTAAACAACTGCTACGATGCATCGATAATTTTGAATTGATTAATTTTTTCATCAAAACGACGAATATTTACTGAACGTAAGGAATAAGGTACACTATAATTTATTCCCTAGCTTATTGTTTAGATTCAAATGCATTGTATCTGATCGACTGATACATAATATTTGTAATATATTTTATGGCTTGTAGTTAATGCATCAATATCGTAAAAGGCCTTCGAAGTTGTTTTCAACTTTAAACGTTTGTAATTTAGCAATTTTCAGCGTCAGCTCTCATTTCTTATTAAGGGTAATTGTTTTTCTAGTTGCAATTTATAATTTGTCACGGTGTGTCCGAACAAACTTTAATTACTAGGTCCTTGTCGAGGGAATTAGCCGACTGATTATTTATGGCTAGCTTCGATTAAGTACAAATCAAAACTGGTTGCACATCCAATTTCTCTTTTATATGTACATTTTTCGGGGATGCCTCTCGGTTATGTTAAGCCAAGAAAGAAAATAATCGTTCCACGCGTTTTTGAGAAAAACGATTTTATATTCTTGACGATTCAAAAAATAATTCTTCTCAAGAACGGCGTGAAATATGAATAGCAGTTCATGGTTGAAAATCGCTTCCTTCCTGAGATCTATAAAATTATACCCTTACTAGTTGTCTATTTTGTGTATTTTATTTAACTTTTGAAAAAATAATGTAAATCGATAAAACTGGACGAAAGTAGCATGTATTTTAACGAATTTCAATATTTTAGTTTTTTAGATGTTTATTTGTAGTTTAATAACAATGTAAGGAACATTCAAAAATTGAAGGTGCATAATTTTTAACGATTAAAAATGTTGTTTTTTTTAACGACGCAAAATTTGAATAGTAGTTCATAATTCAAAATTGTTCTTCCTCTGGCGGTCAGGAACCTTAATAATCTAATGTAACAGATACTTCACATTGTTACAGAACTTGAAAAAACACGTTTATAAAAATGAAAATGTTGAAGTTCTCTAAACTAAATGCTATTTCAGTTGAATTTAACCGATGTTTTTGCGAAGAAAAATTCGAAATACACAAAAAAATCTACTAAGAGTATATTTTTATAGATTTTAGAAAAAGGAACAATTTTAAACAATGAGCTGCTATACACATTTTGCGTCGTTCTCCGGAAAAAGGTGTCTTTTAATGGTTAAAAATGAAAGGAAATTTTCTCAAAAATGCGTAGGACACTGTAAGAACAAACATAAAAACATTCATCACGCTCTTTTTGTAAAAAGTCTGTTTTTATACTCAAAAGTATTTAATAACAAAATAATCGTGATTTTCACTTATTTTTTGTTAATATTATCAATTAAACAGTTAAAACCCTAGGGTTTGAACAGAAAGTAATAATTATAAATTTGTGGTACAATAATGCTTTAGGCTTCAACCGGAAGCCCCTATATACCTTTTATTTAAATATTTAGAATTTCAAATATTTTGAAAATAAAAATACTTTTTTCAAAATGGCCCTGCTCGATTTTTGTTTTTAAAATGTCCGGGGCAATCGAGACTACAGAGTGGCCGCTGGACCAGGAATTTTACGAAACCGCAAAATGATAGTGAATTTATTTTTTAACCGAAAATTTTACAAATGAAAAAAAAAACTGTCCAACTTTTATTTCAACCGTTTTTTAAATAATTAGTTAAATTGTTACCTTTTTCTATAATGATATTCAGTTTAGAATGGTTAAATCGAAAATCATTCACTTTAAAAATATTCCATTTCTAATTTTTAAGGGTACATTTTAATGTAAAGAATTTTAAAATTCAGTTTTAAAGACTTATTAAAAATTAGAATCGTTTTAAATCGAAGATTTTTTATAAACAAACAGTTTTACTTGATCAACTGTGAATTTAAATTAATTAATGATTTAAAAAATTAAACTATACTTTAAGATTCAAAAAGTGGATAATAATTGATTTTACAAGACGATTCGGAGTCAGTTCACTATTTGAGAATTTCCAGTTTAAATACTTCAAAATAATATATTCATAATCAAAGGCTTTTATTTCAAATATTTAGTCTGAAATATTCCATTTTTAAACAATTCAATTTGAAATTTTTGAAGTCAAGACAAAAAAGAATTTTTTAATATTTGGAACTACCTAACCGTTCACTTAAAATCAGTAATTAGAAATTACATGTTCAAAATTAAACAGAAAAATAACTAAACTTTTAACGTTACAATTTTCATTGTTCTATTAAAAAAAAATTAATTTGTAAGTCAAATTGTTGATTTTTTATGTATAAATAACAATTAAACACCTACTATTCTTGGAAAAAATTCGAGTAAGTTGAAGAAACATTTAGAAGTTTTGAATAAATCTATTAAGAATTTGAAGTGATTTTAAAAAATTTAAACAAATTGTACACGTCTACCAAATAAATTCGGCTATTTGTAGCAAAATTTCGATGCAAATAGTACACCGCCTAATTTTAAAATAAATATATATTTTGTCAGATTTCGAACAAAAAATTTAGAAGCTTTTTAAGAATTCTGAAGGGGTGCAGAAGAACAAAAGACATTTCCTAGGAAAATTGAAAATCATTTTTCATTTCAATAATTAATTTTGAGAGAATATTGAAAAGGATTCAGATTCTCAAAATTATCAAAAATGAATGTGAAAGATTTTCAAGAAATTTATCTAATTTGGCAGGATTTTTAAAAAAATGTGGGAAAGAATTGTAATTTGAAAAATATGAAACACAAGTAAATTTTTCAAGATTAATCGTTCAGTTTTTAATGTTTCCAGATTTAAATTGCTTAAAATTATCTAATTTTGAAAATTTTCAAATGCATTGATTCTCTAATTTAGAGTATTGAAAACGAGAACGTAGATTTATATTTTTGGAACTGAACCTGAATCTTTGGACTCCACGTTTTAAGAAAGTGAAAAAAATTTTTATTTTGCAGTTTAACTACATCAAACTACATTCCATTTAAAATTGTTAAATTGAAAAGTATTGGTAGCTTCCACTTTACACAGGTAAATTATTAAGAATTTAAATTTAAAAAAGTGGAATGTTTTAATTTGTAGTTTATTTTTTCGTACCGGGAAAAAACCGTGCATTCTTTTCTTTGATTAAAACGGCCACCTCGGGGCTACCAGAACCAGTCGGAAAATTCTATATGCAACCTTGCAATAGAAGTTGATGGTTTAGCGCCACCGAGTTGTGTGAAAAGGATTGATTTTGAGTTAAACGTACTCTGCTTACTTAAGTGCTTGTATGAATTTTTTACCGAGGTGAAAATTTTTGTAAATATGATATTTAGAGAAAGTGCATACCAGAAATATTCACACTGTAAAAAAACGCTTGTGTGATATCTGCAGTCGTTCGCAAAGGCTCTACTGCCTTAGGATTATTCGATCTGTGTTTGAGGATGTAAATTAAAAAACAGGTGTAATCACGTCAACTTTTTTACAGTGTAGGCGTGCAGTGTTCTAATTCTCGTTTTCTGTTTTTTTTTTTTTTTTGTGTTAAACAATACTATTAAGATAAAACGTTGTAGTGAAAAATAAAATACTAATTTTTAAAGAAAGAACTTTTTGTCGTCATTTCTTTTATATTCACTTATTGTTTACGTTATAAGTATCAAGTGGGAAGGATTTTCGAAATAAAACACAGAATGTTACAAAAAAGTACAAATATTTAAACATTAGTGCATTACAAGTTGTATACTTACACAAGTAGTTTTACTAAAAACTATTTAATAAACAATTTGTATATATATTTACAAAATATCGTGATTTAAACGCATTGCGATTACAGTCAAAAGTTCAGAAACGAGAATAGTTTGTACGGTTTTGTTAACAAGTTTACCCTTTTTCCACGAATTCCCGGAAGAAAATTTCCCATTCTAAACAATTTTATCCCGGATGGAATTGTATTCCACCAATTTAATAATTTTATCAAAGATATATTTCTCAGGAACTTTTGTTAAACATTTTCTTCTCTCAGTTCGAAGATTGTAATATAAATAATTTACTAAATTTCTCCCCCAGGAAAAAAAAACCTGGACAGTCTTACACCTGCGTTAAATTTACGTTTAACGATTGTGAATAGAACTAAATTCAAATATTAATGTGATGTTGGTTCGCACATGTCAATAAAATATCGATCGATAAATCCCTCTTGGAAATATTTACACTATAAATTAATGATAATATACAGACCAAAGAGTTAGTACATTCCGTTTGAGACGAAAAAAAAGATGATTTAGCATTGCATGCTCATAGACGTTATAGATTACGCTTTTACTACATAAGTCAGCATTTAATTGTAATTACACATTTCCTAACCGACGATTGGAAACTGAAGTTTGATAAAAAAAAAGTGCTTTTAAAATAACTGAGAAATTATTTTTGAGAAACGTAGATTAAAACCTTAATTTCCAGTCTTCAATGTACGAAAGTACGTTTCGATTTAATTTATAATACAAAATTAAGTTATAATTGATACAATATATTTTGCATTAGCATTTACAACTAACGTCGGTAAATAATTTAAAAGCTTTGTAATTAATTTCTACTAAAGTAGTTTAACAACATCTGACATTAATGTAGTTTAATCGATTGGCCCGCAAATTTTAGTGGATTAAAGTGTAAAATGACTTGGAATTTCGCTACAAAATATGAGGTCGATAATGGAGTCTTTTATCATATTAAAGTATCGCTGAAATCCGCCTGTTCCGGTTTTCCATTAATTAACGACCTAAATAATATTCTAATTAATTATGCGTATTTTCAACGGTGCCTCTTAACAGTTATATCTTGTAAAATCGTTAGCACCGCAGCTACAGTTTTACACCACTAACTAATTTTTTATTTCGTTAACTAATCCTTTGTACTACTTAAGATTAAGGTTTAATATCTTCCAAAATGTAAATTAAGCACCAAGGCACGGAGTGGTAACCATGCAACGGAAGTACTGCTATATTTCTAAAAATAATAAATAGTTGAAATGAGCATAAATACGGAAAGATAAGAAAGAAATTTTCAAATTTATTTTTAAAACATTTCGTCAGCAGTAAAATTAAAAAGGAAAGTTATTTAGGTTTAAAGTCAGAGAGCCAGTTAGCACTGATTAAAAAAAACATCATTGCATTTAAAATATTCTTTCTAATGTTAACTTCCAATAATTCTTTTTCTGTTAATACAACAAGATTTTTGTATGTATTTTTACGAAGCCTATGGTCGACAACTGGCGAGGCTTATGCTAAAATATACTAAGTGTATATATACATAATAAAATTATTGACAGTAAACGGTAAAAGGACAATGCAATCTCCTGAATTTTTCTAAAATCTTGGATTCCGTCTTAATCTGTTTTTTCAAAACAATTTTAAGAGATTAATACTGATATTTGTTCATTGGACATTTTCCTGCCAATGTTTAACAATACCAATATTTTGTATTAAATATTGATACTTTTCGATAGAAACTTACAGGAAAAACTTATTCCTCCATGGTCAATTAAAAATAATATGTAAAATTTGAGACTTTTAAGTATTTGAAAACATAAAAAAGGATATTGGATAGAAGTTTTTCTTGTATGGTCCAAGTACTTTAAATAGATTACTCGTATTATTCATTGGGAAATCAGTATCTACAAATTTAAGTCTATTGCACTCTTGAATTCTTGAAGTTTCACTCAACTTCAATTATTAAATCATATAATTTTCAGACGAAAATTTGATTCGCTTGAGCGTTTGGCTAATGTGTACAGAGTTCTAAAACTGTCGCGAATTAGAAACAAGAAAATATTCTTGAGAATATTACCAAAGATTTTTATACTTTAAATATATTGCATGACTCGCAATAAGGGGCATTTGAATTAAAATGAATTAAAAGTGAATTCAGTTATATTGAATATTCAATTCTTCAAACATTCAAATAACATTAATGGTTTCAAGTACTGAAGAATTAAAATTGAGAATTCATCAAAATTTAAATTCCTCTTCAAAGTCCGAAATTCAAATTTAATTACAATTTTCTCGAAAATAAGAAATAAAATGAAAAATTTGTCTTGAAATTTTTATTTATTTAATGGAGACACTTAGGAGTGAGCTGTTCAAATTTGATTGTTACATCATGTTTTTCAAAATGGTTCTTCTTTTGGAAAATGCACTGCTCCAAATCAGAATAATAATTTTTTTTGAAAATTCGTTGTTTCAAATGTGAATTATATTTTTTTTCTCATAAATTCTGTGATCCAATCCAGAATTACACGTAATTTTATAAAATCCCCCTTTCAAATTCAGATTAACAGATGTTTCTTCCAAAATCATCTATTTCAAATCATAATCACAGTTTTTATATTATAATTTAAAAGCTATATATATTCAATTTCAGATAAATACTGATTTAAGACTGGGAGTGTGCACAAAGTTCTGGTCAAGTCTCCTTGATCTCGAAGTTGAATACTGCAGGTTTGAAAAATTAATTTTGAATAAACATCTTGATGTTTGCAATTGTGCAGGAAGAAATATTTGCAGAAAAATCTAATTCGGATTATTTTTAATCGAAAGAAATGAAATATTCTCAAAAAGAAGATTAACCGCGATTACACTCAAGAATATTTTCTAGATTATTCTCTCTTTAGAACTCTGTCAGTGGTTATTTACAAAATTTCTATTTGTAATTTAGAAAAAGAACTACATTTTCATGTAGGTGGTTATTTCTGAAAAGGTTCTTCCTCGAGACATGCATGAATCTGCAGTTTGAAAAAATAAGTTCGCAGCAGTGGGATGCGCTCAACTACTTGCATTAGTTTTCAGGCTTCACAGTTCTTATGCGAAGATATAAAGGGGTCAAAGGGTACTTCTTTCGGGCTGAAAGGGTAGAAATTCAAGTGAAATTCATAAATTTTTAAAAATAGGGAAATTCTATTGACTTCCGTAAAATTTGAATGAATTTAGCGGAATTTAAGATAAAAGAGAAAAATTCTATGAAATTCATAAAAATGCAAGGTTCATTGAATTCATTAACTTTGAAATAAGCATAGAAACTTTTCAAAATTTGAAAAAGATGTATTAAATTAAATAGATTTGCGTGAATTTAGATGATTTCAAGCAAATTAAAACAAAACATCACGAGAATTCTAAAGAATTTATATTAATTCAGCGTAAATTTCATAAAAGTTTCAAATCTTCAAATTTTTGAAAATAATGTCTAACACAAAAAGTGTATAATGACTACAAAACCATTGAAGGTAAATTCACAAAAATTCAAATGAATTGGAACAATTTAGAGAATCGAATAAAATTCGATTCACAACAAATTTTGAATGAATTTAGAAAAAAAGCAATCAAGTGCATGGAAAAGAATTTAAAAAGAAAAAATTAATTAAATTGCGTAGAAGTGAGTGAATTTAGAAGAATTCAAACGAATTTAAAAATGAAAGTTAAATTTTAACTTCAAAAAAATGATTTTGAACACAATAAAAAGAATAATTTTTAACAAAACAGTTAAATTATTAACCAAATAGTGTATTCTTCAATCAAAAAGAGTTTGGGTATGTTTTAACAGTTCCTAAAATATTTCAAATCGTTTTATATCTTTTGAAAGGTCGTGAGACTTGTTAAAACCCTTAAAAACATCTGGAAATCATTTACAATACCCTCAAATATTTAAAATCCTGTTAAATTCCATTAAATTACTGAAATCAATTAAAGATTTCATTATAATCTTTAAAAATAACCTAAAATAATTTAAATCCTTTTAACTCTTGACATTTTTTAAAAATATTGAAAATTTGAAGGAATTTGAATACAATACTTAAAAATATTTCAAATCCTTTGATCATGTTATCAATTTATCCTCACGATCAATTAAATTAAAGCCTTTCAAATTTCTTTAAAAAATCCATTGAATTAAGTACAATAAATTGAAGATTCCAAATAATTTAGGATAAATTGAGAAGAATTCAGGGCGCATTCCAAATCTTTAAAATCCCTCAAAATATATTACTTCTCGCGAATAGATTCTTTAAAATCGACTAAAATATGATAAAATCCCGTGAAGTTCTATGAGATTTTTTTAAATCTTAAAAAATGTAATAAAATACATTGAATGTTTTAAAATCCCTTGAAACCACTGAAATAATCGGAAATTTTTTCAAATATTTTTAAACCTCATACATCCTGTAAAATCGTTCCATATCTTTCGAAATTGTAAAAAATTCTTTAACCTGAAATATTGCAAACGCTTTAATATCACATCAAAGTAATGGAGTTAATAAAAAATGTCCTTGGAATCTTCTAAAATTTCCTAAAATACTTCAAATCAAAAGCTCCTGAAAATGCCTTAGCAGTTTTAAAAATACCCTAAAATCTTGAAAAAATTCCTTCGAATTATAGAAATTTATTAAAAGTTTCTCGGATTCTTTAAAAATACCCTGAAATATTTCAAAGAATTAAAGACAATTTAAAAATAGGTATAGGGATCCCATATTATTCGTTACTTTTACTTCTTACAGAAATTTTCTGATTTTTTTTTTCAAAGTGAAATAGGAGCCAAATCTTGAAAATAGGGTACTTTAGGGACCTGAACTGAATATAGGGCACAATAGGAGATATAGGGACCGGTCTGTGAGGCCTGATTCTTTAAATAATTTATGAATCCTTCCAAGTTTGAAACTGCACAAAAGATGTCCCAAGAGTCCTCCGAATATAACCGATTATACATTACCGAGAAGAGTTTGCATTGTCCAAATATCAATTCTCCACATTTCCTTCGTAAAGCGATTCGCATTTCTCTAGCAAACGTAGTATCGGGCTGATATTATATGAGAAGAGATTTTTTGAAACTATCCTTACTATCGATAGTCTGAGTCTAATAAGTACTGTCATGGTATTGTCCAGCTCTCCAGCACAACAAGTCAAAAACTCGGACCAATTTCTCTTAATGTACTTAAGAAACCTGAGAAGATAGAGCAAGAAGCAAGTCTCGCTACCATGCAATAAGTCTAGAAGAACGTTCGGATCATGCGCAATCGCCTGGACAAACTGGACGAAGGTCCGAGTGGGACTGAGCATTCGTCCAAGGTCATGTTGCGGAGGCGGAGGACCCCGATAGAAAAGTCCGACAGCCATGTCCAAACAACAGACCATGCTTTCCACCAGAAAATCATCCTGGTCATGAAAAACCTGGATAATCCATTCCGACAAGGGCATTTCCGGATGAAAAGGCAACAAAGCTTTGACACAATGATCCAGTTGTCTCAAGACTTCCCGAATGCTCCGCTCAATCACTGCCATGTCCGCATCAATATCCTCTGCCTCCGATCCCAAGGAAGAGTCGCTGGAATCACTTCTCGTTTCCTTGACGGTGACCGCGACGCTCTTCAAAACCAGGAGCACAATTTTCTGCAGAAGGGGTCGATCCCCGTCTCCGGAACCACCACCAAATCGCCCGGAACCCTGTCGATAAGGCAGAGCATCGAGAAGTCTCCAGTCTTTAACGGCACGAACTATCAAGTGCGCGAGGGAACAGGGTTCATCCGGAAGGATGTCCTGGAGCGAGAGGGTGCTTCCGTAGCAGAGAACTTCATTGAAGAGTCCGAGGAGATGTCGCCAGATAACTCCAGGAACACTGGCGTTGAGGTGTATAACCATGTTGTCGAGTTGGGAAAAGAACATCTTCGTGTCGATGACGGAGAGGTTGGCTTTCACGGAGATGATTGATTCCCAGAGTTCGAGGAAGATGATGACGGCAGACTCGTGCTGGGGAGTGTAGTAGGTGAGAATCGTGTCGAACTTGTTGACGAGGACGGTCCACTTGGACTTCAGAGCTTTCACGCACATTGCCTTGACGGGAGTGCTGTCTTGACTGTCTGGATCGATTTCGAGGGTGTTGCAGTGTGCGGATGGACCTGAATATTCCGCGTCTTCCATTGGGTGTGTGCTGTCATCTCGATGCTCGACTACCCTTTTGATAACGTCGAGGGTGAAGAGCATTTGACTCGGAGAGTGCGTGTTCAGCAAGGATTGAGTGAGTCGTTCTAACCACGCAGCCTCGATGTTTTCTTTCGTCACGATGAAGAACGCTGCCAGGGCTCTGCTCGCGGAGAAGGAGATGAACTTGTTGGGTGTACAGGAAAGGTCGATTATTTGGTCAATAATGCCGTGCTCGTTTCGAGCTAGAGCCTCGCAGACATCTGCGATTCGCCTGCACATCACAGTCTTCGTACTTTGTCTGATGGCGACGTCGAAGAGGAGCTGCAGGGCACTTATGAATTCTAGGGTCTTGTCGGACTCCCATTCGGAGAGGCAAGCGGTTCGGTATTCCCCATTGGCTGACGCTACAGTTGTGGCGGTGAAGGGCTTTCGCAAACTGCTCTCGGGGATGTTGCATAGGCACTGGGCCAAGAGGCTGGTTTGAAACCGTTCAATCTCGGTGATGGTGTCATCCTCGTCATCTTCGTTCTCGATTCGCTGCTTTTTCTTCGCGGGTTCCTCCATCGTTGCGTTGGGAGGATGACCACTGGAGCGTCGAAGTACCATTAGCTTCGGGATGATTTGTCCAATCAGGTTATCCTTAGAATGGACATAGTGATGTTGGAGTAGTGGAGTTGCATCGGGTTGGACTTTTTCCGCTCTTTCAACTGCTCACCTGTACAGCGAAAGACAGATGGTTAGGTTTGATTCAAAGAAATTGGTGAATTTTGTATTAAAGTAGAGAAGATTTTCTTGTGTTACTTTTTAGATTTCAGAGGGTTTGTTTTTTAATGAAATTGACTTTTATTTCCATATTTAAAATTATAAAAGCAACCTCATTTTTGAGGTCATTCAAATGTACACAAATTTAAGATTTAGTATTTCGTAGTCCTAATTTTAACTCAACATGAGTGCAGAAGTCTTGCTTAAAGACTTCTATCTTCTACTTTTAAAAAATATATTAATGTTTTTGGTTGGAATAAATCAACTTTTTTCTCGGCAAATAGTTTCCCCTCGGCAATTAGTATCTACAACTTCTATATAAATTTCGAGACATTTTTATCACAATTTTTAACTAAGTATGATTTTTTACCAGAGCAATAGTTTTTTGTTACAGATTTTTCAAAAAGCACAGGCACTTTAAAAACTTTAATTTGTTAGACAAATGTAACTTTCCACTAATTACTTGGTACAATTATTTGAATATTAAACAGCGTAGAAAAATTTTTTCTACGGGTTTTCAAATTAAATGATTATATTTTGACCATTAATAGAAAAATAAAACGGGCATTTTGAAGGAAATAATACAGATTCAATCATTTGTATCAGAAATTGCAGTTTTTTAAGTAATTATTTGAAATAAACCTGTATTTCTTTTCTAATAAAAACATATAATCTATATTATTTAACTTATCATCACTGTGATAAACCTAGCACTATAAACGTTTTTGAGGTTAACTTCCTGGAGCGTGTATCTTGGCCTCTAATCGTTTTTTCCGGCCCTTATCTATATTTTAGATATTTCCTTAGAAATATAGATAATATACATTTAAAAACTGTTTGAAGATATAAATTATAAATATAAATCAATGTAAAAATATAATTTCCAAACCTTCAATATTTCAAAATATATTATGAATGCGACTTTGATGACAATCTTGGAAATTTTGATACAATAATTATCAAGTAATTAACCTCAAAACTTACATTTTTTTCACATTAAATTAACTTCGCTTTTTTATGCTTCCCAGAGATTATTTTCTTAATTTTCGTTTAAAAATCAATCAACATGCTCTGAACCCCTTTCGAATCTTTTGAAACATCAAACCCTTTGTATAAATGTAATTATTAATGTTTAAATTATACTAAACTTAATTAATTTTTCAAGTTCGGCGTATACACCGAAAATCAGATTTCAAACTTCTTGACTTAAGCAAACAAATTTTTAACTTTTGTAAATACTTCCTTATTTAAAAATTGTTCAATTTTGATATTAATAAAATTATAAAAAGACTGCGCTAAGCATTTTTTTAATTTGGAAAAATACATTTACAATTTGATACCATAAAATCTTAAATTAAGCTCCATAACCTGTAAAATTCAACGCTTAAATATAAAATTATCAAATCATGATCATTGCGGCAGTTAATTAAATTCCAAATTATTTAGTCCAGATTGTTCTATTTTTATGATTTTAATTTACAGCTATTTAATTTCAAACGCTTTCAATTCGAAACTATAAATTTCTGTTATGTTTAAATACACAAATCCTTGATTGGTTAATTAAACTTTCAACTTGAAATTTAACAATTGGGAATACTTAAACTTGAAATTATTTAATGATGAACGTTTCCAATTGTTAAACTTTCAATAAATGCAGTTTCAAATTGTTCTACCATACAATTTGTCTGCTGAAATCATTTATTTATTCTATACTTGATAAAATTTTTATTTAGAATTAAGAATCATAAGGCTTCACTCAGATGATTAAATTTGAGATTGAATACCATTAAATTTTTTACAATTGCCAGAAGTTAAAAATAAATAAAGGAAACGGAGAACGTAAGCAAAAGCTGTGCCAAATTGGGCAAAGTTATTTGTGGATACTTTTCCTGACATAATAAAAAATCTTAAACTTTGCCATGATTTTTGTATAATAAATCTATTTACCGTGACATTTTTACCCTGACTCTCTGATTGTTCAACGACAACCTGTTGATTCACAACAAAAATAAAAAAATATCCGAGGAGAGACTTTCAACTCAGAATGAATAAAAATACGCTCGAGGCTCAGGCCTCAGCCTTTTTTTTGTGAATAGTATAGTTCTTCAACTTGTTTACAATTATGTGAACGAGAATCTTTTCGTACAAAATGAAAGATAAAATACCTCTACTTCTGTGAAGCGTGTCTTTTTATGTGTCCAAATCCTATCCATGGTTTTTAGGTTCATTAGCACTGACCGATTACAATCACGTATCCAGGTTGGCGTAACGATGATAATCGAACTCACTAACGACACTCTTTCCAAAATTCCAAAGACAAAGAAGCTGTATTCGTTAATCAATCGATCCGTGATCCTCAAAGGGATAAAACAATTTTTAACGCAGATTCCACAATAATCTCTAATGTGACGCTCACTCGCGCGCTGGAAATTATTTCCACTGGAAAAGCACGTACCGAAATTTTCAAGATCGAGAAACTGTCACTGCGAAAAAATCCGTTGTGGCTTTCCGAAAACAATACTAGGATTGCACTTTTGTATTAAAATAAATATTATTTTTGTTTGTGATCCAAGAAAATCTTTTGACTAGGAAGTGACTGAGCACCCAACGGGAAAAGGTTTGCACTGTTGCCAGATTTCACTGCTACCATGTAAAAATGTGAATTTCAGATTTATTTTCCGAAAAACCGTACATGGTGTAGTAAAAATGACAGTACGAGGCATATCCAAGTACAGAGTACTTTGGATAATGCGTAAGCATCATTTTATTGGAGTTTAACATCAATTTTCTGTTCGGCATCATGCAGAGCTGCGTAACACAGTAGCTGCTCCTCGCACATTCCACAACGCACTAAACTGGGATTATGGAAATGGCGTAAATGTTATATTGCTAAATGACATCATAGGTAGTTAAATATTCATAGATGACGTTTGGAAATGTTTATTTGTATAAAAATAAGCTCTTTCGACAGAAGCAATCAAAAATAGTGTATTTAGGTGGCAACGTCGCAACAATCGCAGCGCCATTATAGAAATTTCTGTACTTTTTTGAATTACCTGGTTACCTACAGCTACAGCGCACACCCTACAGCATGCCCCTGTGATACTGTATTATCTACAGAGGGTCTGTTTGAGCTCAGACTCAACTCTCTCCAACAGATGGCAGATATAGCACGAATTTGAAAAATCTCTTAATGATTGAATGCATAAG
This sequence comes from Belonocnema kinseyi, assembly GCF_010883055.1. Classification (NCBI taxonomy): domain Eukaryota; kingdom Metazoa; phylum Arthropoda; class Insecta; order Hymenoptera; family Cynipidae; genus Belonocnema; species Belonocnema kinseyi. The sequence continues at coordinate 106,475,737 of NC_046660.1, read as the reverse complement.
TGAAACGCATATGATAAATATAGAAAATATATGAACAAATGATCTGTTACTGAAAAGAAACGCAGTATCTAAGGGGCCGTTCAAAAGCTACGTAACACAAAAATCAAATTACCATTCATTTTTTCATATGACGAAACACATGTATGGTACATATGGCACAGATACCTGAAACTGAATTAATTTTAATTATTGATATTTATTATTGAAATATTTCAAAAAAGCAATTATAATTGCATAATTTTCTATTATACACGTTAAATATTAAAGATACTTTAAATTCAAATATTAAAAATTGAAGATTATTCCCTTGTAAATCTTTAGAATTCAATCACCCGTTGTTGAAAAAACATTAGAAATTGCATGATTTTAAACTGTAAACCAATTTAACTAATGTTGAATTGTAAATCTTGAAAATTGAAGAAATTAAAATTGGTTAAATGAAAGAATTTTCAAAGTTACATACTTACCTTTAAAATATAAATCTTAAAAAGTACATAATTTTCAATTCTATATTTTCAAGATTCAAGAATTTAGAATTTTATCTCTTGAAAATTTTAGAACTTCAAATGGCGAATATTTAAAATTGAAGAGTTTTCAAAATTTAAAATATACATTAAAAAATTCTGTAATTCTGCTGATTTACATTTGAAATGCTTTGAATTAGTAATATTTAGACCTTAGAAGTGTATGAATTTCCGAATGATCTAAAATCAAGAATTTTGATTTTTAAATCTCTCAAATTGATTTTTTTTAACTATAAATCTTTCAAATTGTATCATAAAAAAATGAAGAACACATCTTTCTAAATTATATACAAGAAGAACTGAAGAATCTTTAATTGCGACTCTTCAAGATAGACTAATTTCAAAAATATGTTCAATATTTTATGATTTTAAACTATAAACACTCAAAATTAAACAAGTCAGAGAATTTTCAATTGTAAATATCTTCAAAATAGTTCAGTGTCGAAAATAGGAAACACCAGAAAGTTTTAGAATTCCAGAAGAACATCATTTAAGTTTAAAACAAATTCGTACAGGAACAAAAATAAACATTTTGTGTGATCCAAAGAAGTTTCTTTGATTAAATTTGGGAGTAGTAGTTCTTTCAAAAATGGTAAAAAGTACTTTCCTTTCTAGATACTATCTAAAGAATGATGGAAAACAATAAAAATGTTAATCAAATTTTACCGATGTTGTAGTGTTACAGATCGTAATATTTTTCCGCACCATCTGTCCCTACAAAAAAGCTGTAACGTAATGTATGGATAGCCCCTTAGGAGCCGTTCAAGTACATCACGCTATTTTAAAACACTTTTTCCACCACTACTCTGGTTCGTTACAGATCATCACACATAGCTTAAACTCACCAAAGTGGGTGTATTCACAAATACGAACGCCTCCCTCCTTTTGGGAAGAAATGTTGTTTCTGATTTCATTTGATAAATGAATAAAATAAAACACAAAACTTAGGGAAAGGTGGGGCGAGACGGCGCACAAAATCTTTGACGCTTATTAGGCTGTAACATGTAAGAACTTGTAGAAACAATTATTAGTTAAAATGTTCTCCATTTTATCATTTGCAAGTTGCCCATATCTTTTTGTGAATCGAGCGAACTAGTTTTTAAGAAATTAAGTATGAAGCACTGTAGGTTAGTTGGGGCGCTATGGAACACGCGGTGGGTAAAAGAGAACGCATGGTGGGGCGGTATGGAATAATTAGAATATAAATTTTAATTTGTAAATAGTTTTGAAAATTAAAAAAAAAAGTAAGCAACAAATCATAATCTATTTCAAGGAACACTAACCCGAAAAGATATAATGTTAAAATACGTACTTTAGCCAGAGCATAACCTAAAGAATTAAGGCAGAGGAAGGATGAAAGACATTAAAGGAATTTAAGGTAATAAAAATTAATCTGAAAATCAAATTTTAAGAAAAATATCCATATTACTTGAAAGCTGCGTAGATAAAAGGATAAAAAAATTAAATTTGAATACAAAATTTATTTGTTTAGTAGCTGTTATTTTTTTTTTAAATACAGCATAAATAGGAACTTAAATTTTTTGTTCATGAAGAATTAACGAAAAGAAAATTTAACTTCCTTCGATAAACCATTTCCATTCTATTATTTTGCTCATATTTAGCAAGTTTTCGACAAAGTGTTAATGCCCCAGCTTCGTATTTATTTTGAGCTTGGCGGTAATAATTTAACTCACCGTTTCATATGCTTTCGATTGCCCTTTTCAAAATTTCCTCAGGTCAGTTTTGTCTACCAGTCTTCATTTTATAATTTCGCATTTTAATAACTTAAATCATGTACTTTATAACTTTTTATTTCTTACAAATATCTCGCAACTAACCTGACCGGCGACCGGCTACACTGACAGTGTCTACGATAGGTTAAATTCGCGGATGTTCCGGTGTTCCATTCCGCCCATTCAGCTTGTTGTATCTCGCCCCCAACGACAATTTTATTTCAAATCCGTAATTTTCTTTTCTAAATAATTTATAAATAAATCTAATGTCAAGAACAGACCATTTAAACTTCATTTTTTTCAGCTCTTGGAAAGGAAAAGGGAATAAGAACATTGTTAGTACTTTATTTTCTCTCGAAAATAACACCATTCCTGAGTTCTGAAGTACTAAAACTTTTCACTTAATTTCTGATACAATTTACATAAAATATAAAATCTTTTTGCACTTTCCTGAACTTATTAGACTTATTTTTATTTTATAAATTAATATCAAACTTGAGGTGTGAATATTTTTCAAGATGTAGTAGCGCTTTATTGTACCCGCCTTTACTGCAAGTTCGAACGCCTGTGGGTTTTCGCGCTTCGCGCTCGATGATGTATTTATCTCACGTTTTGTGCTCTATTATTTATTTAACTCGCGCTAGGCGCTTGATCTTTATATTGTTCCTACATTTGTGCACAGATTTTTTAAAATTAAAGGTCAAAGCATCAACAACTGTAATTTAGCAATTGTGAATTCCCTTTAGTTAAAAGACCTTCGCTTACAAGTTTGAGGGCGTCTGGGGCGCGTAACTGTTGGTATTCGTGTCCGAAAATTCAATTTAAAAAATGTGAACTTTCCTACACTATGTGCAACGTTATTATATCAAATGCATATTATATTTATTTTTGCACCTCGGGATGGTACTGCTTATTCAGATGTTGCAAAAAAATGTACAAATTTTATTTTTCATCATTACTTTCTTATTTGCTCCTTATTCTGCACTAATTTTAATTCTCAGCTGTTATGAAAAATCTATCATTTACATAAATTTATATTATTACAATTCATAAACTGTATTGGTATTGAGACATACGTATTTTCATTATTTTGTTTAAAAAATTTTTTCAATGTGTGCATCATATAAAAAAAACTAGTTTTGTTATTCAGATTTTTAATGCATTTTTTGTCGCTTTTCCATAAATTTAATTTGTACATTCTCATCCCAATGAGAAGGCATTGGTTTTATTTTTATTTTCAATGTTATTTTTTTAAAGTGGCTCGAAGAAAATTTGTAGATATAATTTAGGGGAAACATTTTACGAGTTAAAATGTTATTGTAGCTTATGTCGTTTTTACAAAAAGTTAATTTTTTCATTTTGAATGTATTCTTATAACAAAGTTTTATTACAAATTTGTAGATATTTTTTGATTGCATAATTTTTCCAAAGATTTGATTTTTTTATTGTCAATGTTATTTTTACCCATTCTATCAAAAAATGATAAATAACTATGTAGATCTTTTTTGGTTGATCAATTTTTGCCTCTTTATATTTTTCGTAACTTGTGTCGTTTGTCTTTGTCCAAAAGTGAACAATAACAAATTTGTAGACCTTTTTTGAGTGCACAATCTTTATCAATTTATCTTTTGTCTTATCTTGCATAGTTTGGCCGAAAAATGGAATTGTTTATTGTTCATTATTTTTTGTGCCGTCAAAATTTGAATTTTCAATTTTTCGACAAAATTGGAAAAGTTGTGATAATCTTGTAGGACCGTCAAAAACTAACGTTTTCCTTTTCGTGACTTTTTTTCATATCGTGCGTCATTTAGCTTAAAATTTTTATTTTCGTTTATTTATTTTTTTTTTTAATTTTGTAGGTGCGCTTACTTTTTGAATTCTTATCTCACATGGTTGGCTAACAAACTTGGTCTTCAGCTTTTGACACTAACGGTTGATCCACCTCTGGATAAAAGCTGCAGATAAATTTATCTGACAGACAAGATGCTTTCATGTTGATCCATCGTTGGATAGCGCTAACTGACAGATAAAGCGGGAGTTATCAGTCGGTTAACTATCGGCCGGTCAAAGTGGCCAACCAATAACGGATTTATCTAGCAGATAAGCATGAAATAAAGAAAAAGTGAGGTTAGACAATGCTGTCAAAATGGAATTCGGAAATGGTTACGATGTTGATTTTGGTAATAACTTCGACCACGATACTGAAGGAATAGCTGCAATTGCTAATCGCATTATGAATAGAAAACCGTATACGCTTTATGCACGCGAAGCTCTTGTTTCATAGTTGTAAAATTTCAGATTGTTATTAAATTGTTTGTTATATAACTGTTTGTTATTCAAAAAAACTATTAATGTATAATAACCGTGAATAATAACTTTTGCTTCATAATTGTCAAATTTTAGACTTATTGTCATAACATTACTGAATAAGCAATAAAGTTTCATATAAAAATAAGACCATGAGAAAAATTTGTGAGGCAAAAAACTCCAATTCTAAAATAAATTTTCGTTGGTGTTGTTTTCGGAGGAGATTTGTCATAAACCCATGAATTAAAAAAAAAAGATGTATAGAATAACCGTATATAATAACTCTTGTTTCATAGTTTTTACATCTCAGACTTTTTGTTGTGACGTGACAGAATAAAAAATAAAATATCAAATAAAAATAAGACCGTGAGAAAAAGTTGTGAGGCTCGACTGGCAGATTATTATGTTTATATTCCACTACAGTGAAATAAAAAACTACAATTTTGAAATAAAATTTCGTTCGTAACCCACGAATTAAACAAGAATAATATATAATAACCGTGAATAATAACTTCCCTCATAGCAATAGGATATACCGGGATATCCCATTTGATCCCATTTATCTTATAAATAAATTTATCTTATCCCATTTATCTTGGGACGTTTACGGAACATTTAAATGTTCCAAGTAGGATATAGAAAATTCATTTATATCCTACTTGGGAAATTTGAATAACCCGTAAACGTCCCAGGATATCCTGGGGCTATCCCTGGGGCTATCCCTGGGATATCCCGGTATATCCTATTGCTGTGAGGGTCTTGATTCATGTGCTGAAAGATAGTTTTTTTTTGCAAAAAATTAAAAACCGGAAATTTTCATTGTACCGATATCAATCACTTTTTAAACTAAACTCGCGAAAACTCGGCTTCTGTTCGAAGAAATGATCTGGTTTTTTTCTCCAAATATAAAAACCCCTTCCGATGCCCATTATGTTTTAAAATTAGATTTCTTTTTTATATTTGCAATATAAAAATTATTCCAAATCACTACTGTCAGGAATCGTTTCCTCAGACTTTGACGGAAAAAATTCTGCAGGGAAGTTTCGCGGACAGACAACTTTTGAGTGGCAAAGTTGTTCCTTGATATTTAAGGAAAACTTTGACCAAATTTGAGCTAAATCGTTCTTTTTGTTAAAGAGATGTAAGTGATTTTTTATTGCCGCGTGCGTACTCGACTTGAGACGACCGGCGCCCTCGTACCGACCACAGTCGGACTCTAGAATCTAGAACAGCGATTCCCAAACAAGTGCCGCCGGCTGATGATGCTCCCGCGGAAGGGGGATGTCACCCCGGGCCGGGCAGCCCCCGAGGGAGAAGCCAGCCCAGGCCCAGCCACTCGGTAGCCCCCCCGCTATGAGCCCTTTCATTGTAATGAGATTTAAGGCCGTTTCAATAACTAAAATTCTAAAGATATGGCTCAATTCAATTTTAATTATCTGAATCATTTTCCTGATGTAATTTTAAGAAAATGGAAAAAAAGGTTGATGAAAATCGGTTAACATTTCGAGTAATTAAGCATATCGTTAAGAACACGCAAAATTACAAGAACTGTCAACTGGCATTGAAGATATTAACCGATTTTTATCAACTTTCTTTTCATTTGCTTAAAATTAGATTAGGAAATTGATTCTACCAATTAAAATTTAACTTATTAACATATAAACACATTTTAATTTTTCTCAACCAGTTCTAATTCTCTCGTGTGAAACATGGTGTGTCAAGCAGTGAAGCAGTCAAGTGTCCCCCCTTAGCGGCATGGTATTTTGAAAAAATGTGAGGGTGGCGGCCCTGCCGCTCCCCAGAAAGTGCATAAAAAGTTTACTGTTCATAATCGCCCACAGGTCGTATTTTCAACCGATTTCAACGGTTTTTTTTCGAAATGTTCAGCCTTAGATTTTTAAGAGAATTTTGGTTTGGAGATTTTAATTTTTTGTCACTGAGCAACAATATGTAAACAAATATAGTGAAAAAAATGACCATTTCAGCTTTGTGAATTTTTATCTCAAGAAAAAGTATAGAAAAAGACTTACCATCAGCTGGAAGTACTGTAAGTCAACATTTCTCTTCATAATGAACTATAGAATACGAAGAAAGTATTATTTTCATCATACCACTACAAATAAATCTGTTTTATAGGGTCCTGAAGAAACTCTATAACTGAAAAAATGAGTTTTGCGATTTTTGGGTGCTAATTACGATTTTTTTTAGGTTTATTTAATGCAAGTGTATGCCAATATATGAAATACAACTTCATACTCATCATAAGATGCTCACAAAAATTGTTCAAACAATTATTCATTGTTTTCATAAAGTGTCTCTTAGAATAGAGAGAGAAAGATGCGGTTTTTTTTTAACTTTTCAAATTTTTGTCCAATTTTCAATTCAACTTGGGTGATACTTAATGATTGTTAAAAAAATAATTGTTTAAATAATTTATTATTGTCAATAATATTCAATTTAAATAATACTAGAAAGTTGCGGTTTTTTCCGAACTCTTACATTTTTGTCCACTTTTTACTAAGTAGCGTAATGGTTAATGCAAGTTCAGAAACATTCTTATTTGGAGAATTGTTTATTGTTTATAACTATCTTTTTATGGAGTAATGCTAGAAATATGCTCTTTTCCTAAATATTTAGTTTTGCTTTGACTTTGTGGTCACAAAAAAAATAATAAGAAAACCTCACAAAGAATCATTTTTGAAATAGTATTGTATTGTTTTAAATACATTTATTTGCTTTTCTTCTAATTAATAAAAAAAAAATGAATTCAAACAAAAAAGCTGTCTTAAACAAGAGACAGAAACATATAATGGAATATAATAAAGGAGTAGGTGGGAGGACTAGGTGTGTAAATGAATTGTGAAAGTTTTGTTTTGAATTATAATAAGCAGTTTTTTACAAAGCGTAATAGAAAAATTTGGTATTACACATATTTCACTATCAGCCCCCCTCCCTATCTACTCCGGATAATCCCTGGGATCCATGTAGAAAATTTGAAGCATATATTTCAAATATCCGTTTTATTTCAGATAGAAATATACACAGAAAAGAAAGAGATTGTTTGAAATATAATTTTTTATCAGGTTTCTTCATTAATTTTCACAACTAAAAAGGCAAAACAAAATTGAACATTTAAAAAAGAACAATTTTCTGGCACTGATATAAGAGATGGTAGTTACAAAAAATAATAATAATATGTATAATCTTCAAATTCTTTTTGAATTTCTTCAAGAATATTTATATAACCTTAAAATCAAACGAACAAATAAATCTAAAACAGAAATGTTATTTAATTGAAAAGAGCAGAGAGAAGTTAAACATTTAAGAAAAAACCAGCACATTTTTTCACTTACATGAGAGAAGACAGTTATAAACAATAATAAATTAATTATAGATCTATTTTTGTTTAATTTACATTGATTATTACCATACTAAGTGAAAAGCGGATAAAAAGTTGAAAATTTCAGAAAAAAACCGCAACTTTCCAGCATTATTCAAATTAAGTATCATTAGCAATAATATTAAGTTATTAACAAAGTTAATTTTTTAACAATAATTAAATATCTACCTCACTCTAATTGTAAATTGGACAAACAGTTGAAAATTTCAGATAAAACCGCAACTTTCTAGCATTATTGAAATTGAACATTTCTGATAACAATGATAAATTGTATAAACAATTTTTGTAAGCATCTCATTATGAGTATGAAGTAGTATTTTATATATTAGTAACAATTTGCATTTAAAAAATCTAAAAAAATATCGTAATTAGCACCCAAAAATCGCAAAACTCATTTTTTCAGTTGTGGAGTTTTTTCAGGGCCCTATAAAACAGACTTATGGTGGTGAGATGCTGAAAATAATACTTTATTCGTATTCTATATCTCATTGTTAAGAGAAATGTTGATTTTCAATACTTCCAGCTGGTGGTAAGTCTTTTTATGTATTTTTCCTTGAGATGAAAATTCACAAAGCTGAAATTGCCATTTCTTCACATTATTTGTTTATATATTGTTACTCAGCGACAAAAAATTAGAAATCCCAAACCAAACTTCTCTTGAAAATTTAATGCTGAACGTTTCTAAAAAACAACTTTAAAATCGGTTAAAAAATGCGACCTGTGGGCCCTTATGAACAGTACATTCCTATTCTAGACGACTGTGGTCGGTATAAGGACGTCAGTCGACTCGTATCGACTGCGCGCGGGGCAATAATAAGTCGCTTATGTATCTTAAACAAAAAGAACGATTTAGCTTAAATTTGGTTAAAGTTTTCCTTAAACATCAATGAACAACACTGCCACTGGAAGCTGTCTTTCCGTGAAAATTTCCGGTTTTTTAATTTTTAGTAAAAAAACTAGAAATTTAATCCAAAAAAATTTATCATGAAAGTTATGCGGCTCGTTGAGCCGCATATATTCATATTTTTTGCGCAGTGAATTTTTGAAGTTGGTAAAGCTCAACTACCTAACACATGAAATACAGTGGATCAACCCGAAATAATTATCTGTCAAATAAACCGTCCGATAAATTTATTCTGCTGGATAAATATCTGACACTTTATATAAAGGTAAATCACTCGGCCCTAAAAGAATATGCCAAAGGCCAATCTAATAGATTAATTTTTTCAGAATGTGTGAATGAGACCCTACTTAGAAGAGACATAAGAAGTCACAGAAATACGAGAGCCTGCATGAAAAAATGCATGGACATAAAAGAAGCTAGAGAAGT
>NC_046660.1:106454934-106466343 GCF_010883055.1 Belonocnema kinseyi | reverse complement strand
CCCATCCACACACTACTCCTTTCCCCTGCCGAGTGAGTCACGCCTACCCCGAAAGGGAAATGGCTTAATGGTGTAATAATAATAATAATAATAATAATATCTTTTTCACAGGCAGAACGACATACAGACAGCCATGCAGACAAACACACACATTCGTAAAGACCTGTTTTTCTGATTTAGAGGGTCTCAAAGCGCGGGCTTTTGACAATGACGGGACAGGGGGAGAGGGGTCAAATTTTACACAAAGGTATACCTTATCCAATAAGAATGTAATAATTGATAACAAATTTGTATTTTTTTTGTTTTGATTGAATACTTTTGTCTCATTTTTTTTGTAGCTTGCATTTGATCGCATAATGGAATTATTGTTTTGTCATTATTTTTAGAAGTTTGTTCTTATGGTACCCTCATTGGGCTTTCAAAAAGTGAAGTTCCTCTTCTCTTAACTTTTTTCATATCGTGCGTTGTTTGACTTAAAATGTTCATTTTTTTTCTTATTTTGAAAATGCCGTAACTCTGGTAGTTTTTTTTGTTTTTAAAAAGGCAATGAAGATAAATTGTTCGAGTTTTCGTGCTTTTTGAATTTTTATACAAAATACAGTGAAACTCTTTTATAGCGCCGTTTTTGGGGCTGACGGTGGGTAGGAATTAATTTCATTGTAGCCCGGTCCGCTTGTTTGTTCACGCTTAACTGCTCGCCTGATTGACAATCGCAGACTCCGCGGCTCCAGCGCAGTTCCTGTTATACTTACCTACGGCGCGACGTCAATTCTCGGAAGGGCTATAGAAGGGAGGGATATTGAAGGGTTTCACTGTTGTTGTTTAACGAACTCGTACTTTCTTTTTTATCTCTAAAAGCGTGCATAAAAGCAGAAACCAATCTGAGTACTGTTCCAAAAATTGTCCGTATGCAGACCACAGCACAACGGCACAGACCCTATCGTAAAACCGGCTTTGTCAGATTTAGGGGGTCTCGAAACGTGGAGATGTAAAGATATAATTAATAATTTTTTGTGCGATAAAAGTTTAGTCAGTTGATAGAACGCTTCGACCTATTATTGACGCACATAGTCACAATCCTAAGTTTTACAATATAGCGTGTGAGCACGCGCGTTATTTGAAATTCGCGCATAAGCTAGAGCACGTGGAAAGGATGCGACGTTGCGATGGTTGCGATATCTTCAGTTCGCTGAAGTCATTCATACATTTAGGGTATAAATAATGTTTTTCTATTCTTATAGACTCTGAATGATACTTTTCGAATCAGATATGGATTTCTGAAAACATTTTATATACGTCAGAATTATTTCAGATTTTTTTCATTTGTCAATCTTTTATCTACTGCAAAAAGTACGTCTTCTCAGAAGATCACATGTTTTTTTCAATCATTGATTTCTCGATTATGCAGCTATGAAAGGTTCCAACATTTTAACCAGAGCTTTAGTGCATTTGTATACAACTGCCGTTCAAATATCAAACGATTCTCATTTGTAATTCTATTTCCGAGGGTACTCCCTTAAGACAATATGTTACAGCATGTAGTCGGCAGAATTGCAATCGATAACTTTATTTCACATATTCTCTAATTTTCCGGACAGTTCAAGGTTATACATATAATTTTCAACAATTTTATCTATTCTTTGTATGTAAAATTTGTAACAAATATTATAACATCTAATAAAAAACGTAATCTTTAAAAGTTTACAGTTTTATGATTTCTCATACTTCGTCTGAAGGTAAATTTATTTAAAATTTGTTACAAAAAGTTGTTAACAAGTGTAATAATAAAATTCGATTGTAATACAATAAAATTGCTCAAGTTACAATTTAAAACATTACAAATTACAAATTTCTATCAGTTTTAAAACTATTACAGGTACTTCCATATCCCCAAACTTGAAAGATTTTTATGTTTCGTATTTACACTAAATTTCACAAATTTCCTTCGATAATTTGTGATTTAATACCTCTAATAGTAATATTTTATAATTGTTTATCGTAGGCAACGAAATAACTATACATAATTAGACTCCACTGGTATGCATTTAAGTACCTAAAGCTTAACAGCTATTAAAAATATACTGTTCCTATTTTTTTGTCTATTTTTCTAAACGTACCTACATCATGTTCGGTATATTTTGGACAGATTGTAGGGTTGGATTATTTTGCTTTTTTATACATGCGGGGAAGATATATCCTATTTTAATTAAATAAACAATATGATTAGGGAAAGGGGGGGAGGCAGCGCCTACCAGTTATCTATCAATGATTTTTTTAAAGTTAAAAAGATGTGGAATTAATACATTTTTTCTAATTTAAGGTTCTACATTATTGTATATCATATTTCTATAAGTATTATTCACATGAACAAAATAATCGTTTGGTAATTTAATTATTTCTAACAAGTTGTATTTCGTCAGCATTGCCCCCACCTTCCCCACCGGAGGGCAAAGCCAACCGCAGCTTTTTATGAAAATCAAAACTCGAACAATGATCTTTCAATTTATTCAACACGAAGAATAAGTTATTTTGAATACAAATAGAGATAGCTATAATATAACCTTTCATCTCTTTACAGTCTATTATTGAAACTGACTTCACACAATGTTTCTATCGTACCCATGCAAGAAAACTTATATACTAAGAAAGCTTATCATTATTATAATAACATTGTGTGATATTGGTTTATCTGTCAAAATATCAAAATTTTATACTGAAAGTATTGTTATTAAAGTTGAAAACTTTATATTTCTGTCCGCGAATCTATCATTATTTCGTAGTAAAAACTGTTTTCTGTATAATTTTTCTTTTACAACGTCAATTTTCAAGATTTTAGTACGTAACTCTATCTCTATAATAAAATAGATTTATTGAATGTAAAGTAGAACTAAAATTCTTATATAATAGCGATGATATAAGAAAAGTCACCTTTGCCTCAATGGTCGGCGCTGCCTGCCCCCTAATCATAACTGGAACAGTACTGTGACGCACACATCATTTTTGATATTATTGTTCCCTTTTGAGGATAAAAATTCAAAATGAGAAAGTTTCAGAATGAAAAAGAGAATCCAGATACTTATTAGTCATTATACTTTGTCAACAAAATTATTAAAACAAAAATAATGACGAGAATATTTAGTTGAATTTATCATTTTTCTTGTTTCATCTAATAATCTCCTTTTTTAAATTGCTTACTTATATATGCGAATATTTGATTTAATTATTTGATAGTTTCCCAATCTGTTTCCATGTTACTATAACATACATGGCAATCAATATCTTATGATTTAACTGTTACAATAAATATATTAAATGGGGTCGATTGGGCTAAGTGTGATAACGGGATTGTGTGTTAAAGAGAAAATTTGAAGTGAAAAATAAATTAGTTATTAACTTTTTATTTTACGACTCAATGATTATATCTCTTATTATTTTTAGAAAAAAGGCGGCTTTCATTAATTATGAATAATAATCAATTATTTTAAAAAACTCAGATACTTAAAAAAAAACTCAAATTCGTAATTCTGTCAACTGATCTTTTGATTTGAATTTTTCTGACATAAAGCACCTTTTGTTGAATTTTTTGTTAGGAACGATGAACAATATTTTATTTTCCTTGAATATTAGTTTTTTTCCCTAAAACTTCAGATTTTTATTTTAATGCTAAATTAATACAAAGTAATTAAAAATTTGATTCAGGGTGAGTGTGATATCTGTTTTGTTTAATACATTTACAACAGACATAACATTTTTACATTAATTTAGGAATAATGTAATTTGAAATGGGTAACTTTTTAAATATTACAGAATTCTTAACATAAGACTCAACATTTTATTTTTTATTTTTATTTATAATCTTATTATTGGTAAAAAATTGAAATGTACATATATTTTAAGATGTTTCATTAACAGCAATGAACGTACAAAATCTGTTAAAATTTGGATTTTAGTGTTTTTTTCTACACGTATTACACTTATTCGCAATGAAAAATCTAAAGTCGTTGACACGCTATCACAAGAAAATTAGAAAATATTTCTTTACGCAAGTTTCTGTTCATTAAAAAGAAGGCTCTGATTAAAAGTAGAAAGCCCAAAGATGATTTGGACAAGATTTGAAACAAGGATCTTTTAAGTATTTAAAATATTATTATTAATCAAACCATAACTTTGTTATTTTGGTTGATGCTTGCTCCTGTCCACTGTATGCTACACCAATAATTAATTTTTTTATACCATATTTTGTATTATCTGTTTTTGCAGAAAAAGTGTTTCTTTCTAAATTATTTCAATATAATTTTGAACAAATGTTTTTTAATTATTCTCTCACTTATAAGCTTTTTATTTATTTATTTTTGGAATAAGTTAAAAGCAAGCAAAATAATACTGGTATAAATTATGTCTCTTTTTTTAATTTGTGTGACAATAGGCCATATGCGGTATATAAAAATCTACCTGCGTCGACCTTTCTTCCGTCTAATTTCCGGAATGCATGCACACACGGCTTGATGTTTAAAGTACCCTGGGTAGTAAGACGAATTTCTTTTCAAATCAATAATAATTGTACATTTGCTTGAACTCAGAAAAATGCTATATCTATTCGTCGATGTATTATGAAACGAAGGAATTATGGTAAATTGAGGAATTTGGTCAAAATACATGAAATTTTGTTTATTACCTTACAATACATTTACAGTAAATCCCAGTAAATAAAACTATTAATTTTACAAACTGAAAAAGAAGATGAATCTTCAATTAACGTGATGAATCTTCAACCAAATAAGAAGTTGAATTTTTAACAAAAAAAGATCAATTCTTGACGAAGAAACCAAAAGATGAATATTGAACAAAATAGTTGAATTCTCAAAGAAATCAGATTATTAATTTTGAACCAAATAGTTGCCTTCATATACGAATTTCCAACCAATATTAGTTGAATTTTCAATTAAAAAGATGATTTTTTAAAATTAATTAATGTTTTTTTTATTATAAAAATGAAGAGCGTAAAAAAGCGAGGAATATCTTTTAAAAATACATCAAGTTACTTTTATTGTCTGCTTACAATACATTAACGCTTACATCAGTGACGTAGCTATCCCTGAGGAGCCCTGTATAAAAAATTCTTGGGGTGGGGGCCCCTTTTAAGAAAATAAACAAAAAAACTCAAACATGCGGCGATAGTTACGCCCGCGACTTTCATTTAATAATGTTGATTCTTGGATTTTAAATGTAATAATTTTGCACATTGAAAGTAATAGATTGCCGAATTGAACCTGCATTGCATTATTTTAAATTATGTAATTATTAGACTTTTTTAAAATACTTTGTACATTTAGAGATGAGGTGGTCTGGTATTACACTTCTTAACCCGCACTACCTCCCTTAAAACTTCCTTTTTTTCTGAATTTTGAGATATTTAGGAATATTATTTCTATGGCGGAGTGTATACAAAACTAAAATTGTAGTTCATTACCGTCCTGACTTTCATGTAAATCCTTGCGTTAAAATTGCTGTTCGTCTCAAAGTCATATTTAAAAAAACTCAAGTCTTCCAAACGTTACATATATGTCACTGTGGGCGGTAGTGGGTTAAACGAAAAGATGACTTGAAATTGGTTCATGAAATGGGAGGTGACAGTCGGTATGTAGACACAGACTATCCTTTGATTTGAAAATTCAACTTTTTTGTTGAAAATTCGGCTATTTTACTTGATAATCGATAATATTTCTTAGTTGATAGTTCGACTTTTTGGTTTAAAATTAGGATAATTGGTTGAAAATTTATGCATTTTGAAGAAACTTCGCTTTTTTGGTATCCGTAGACGAATTCGACTAAATGTCTGAGACATGTAAGTACATTACGGCGTATCGAAAAAACATAAAGTTGTTTGCGCGAAACGTTCCAATAGCAATGAAAATTTTCTTTTGGCAGTCAAAAGTACTCCCCTAAATTTTCATCAAAAAAATTCTTCTGTCTCCGCATCGTAGATATAGCTAAAAATCTAAAAAAAAAACGGAGCATTTCTTCAAATTTAAGGGGCAACATTTTTTTTTTGAGATTTAAATTATCAATCAAAATATTTCAAAGTAAGTGGGTTCGTACCTACATAGCAAAAAATGAATTTAGTTGATGAATTAATTTTAATTAAATAATTATACATTAATTCTTCATTACTTATTCATGAATTGGTTATTAATTAATTAGTTTCAATTGATTAATTGTTTGCCATATAGGTACAAATCCACTTGCTTTGAACTATTTTTCTGATGATTTACATATATAAAATTTATTTGATCGTTAAATAAAGAACAATATATTCATTTAAAATATTTTATTGTGATTCAAAGTCAATACAAATTATTTGGATGTCAACATTCCTTATATATTATTGTTGTGACATATTGCAAATACACTCCCATTAATTTATATCACACATTATGTAGTCAAATAGTCGAGAAATTTACCATAACTCGAAGAAAATAGCGAAACAGTAAACTTTTCGATATTTTGAAACTTCAAAATCAATTTGGGAGGGTAAAAAATATTTCAACGGAATTATCGCTTTACAGGTATAAATCGACTTGCTTTGAAATATTTTGATTGATAATTTGGACTAAAAAAAAAGTTTGCTCCTCAAATTTGAAGAAGTGCTTCGTTTTTTTGAGATTTTTAGCTACATCTACGATGCGGAGGCAGAAGGAATTTTCTAAAAGAAAATTTACAGGAGGATTTCTGACTGCCAAAAAAAGTTTTTTAATGAACATTGTTCAGCGCGATTAAACAGATTTTTGCTCAATACATCTGTGGTGTGATATTTTAGCTGGAAAAAGCTGCCATTTGTTAGTGCACTATTCATAAGGTTGCCATTGATTTAGTAATCATTTTTTGAAAAAAGTTAAAAATTGATAGAATTTGAGTATGTGAATGTTTATATAGGCTGGAATTATTCTAGCGCCACTACTGGATTATTTGTGGCTGTCTGTTCACGTCAAATTAGATTGGCGCTATCTATACCTACTAGATAGAAAAATCCATCACGCAGTTCTATGTAGACCCACTAATGTCGCTAGCCAGAATTTCACATCACATTAAAATAAAAATTCCGTCTAAAATCTAGTTTGGCTCTAGAAAGTACTTCTATTTGGACTTTGAAAAGAAAGGCGTCATTTAAAAACTAATTAATGAAATATAACAAATTACATTTATTGCAGTACTCAAATCAAAGGAAATAGAAGAAATAAAGTTGCCTGTGTTGTCAGTGCTGTCTCATAGCGCAGATTTGTTAATTTAATTCATCACTGAATATCGATTGATCTGACGCAGTATACACAGTTTATTGGTACACTATTGAATGACAGACAAAGCTAATATAAAAAATTATTGCTGAATAAAGACATTTTATCGTTAGGTTTTCTAGGAAAGTAATTTTCCTTCTCGTATGACATGTATCCAGTACTCATCTACATTAAAATGACATATTTCCTAACCTCAAATATTATGCATTGCTACCAACAACACTCAACTTTCATCATGCAATGCAATTTCAAAACTGCTACCAAAAAAGTTGGCAACAATGACCGGAACCGGATTGCAAGAATCAGATGTTTGCCAGGCCGTCATTCAGTGTGAATACTTTTCGTTTAGCGACCACGAGGTTTGAAGTTTTCCAGATCCTTTTTCGACGTAAGGGCGTTGGAAGTTTGGAACTTGGAAACAAGACCCAATCTCAAAACTGGATTTTCTCATTTTAGTCCATAAATACTAGAATTACATATTTTCTAGATAATCAGGGTTTAGTCCTCTTTTCAATTATTACGTTAGAATTACGTTAGAATCGAGCAGATCGTTTTCAACGCATTTGTCAATTTTTTTATAAATTTTTCTTTTTTATTCCTTTAGCATGATTAAATACTTTTTTTCTCAACACTTTTTTTGTGCTATTGGTTTGCACGGAGAAACCTCCGGCTGTAAAATTTGATGTTATAATATTTATCTTAACAATAAGACAATAGCAAGTCAGGATATAGCCTCACTATTTGAAGAATTACTATAATAAATATTAAAATTTGAAGTTACTAAGTTTAATTGAACCTAATAATAAATTATTAAATAATGTTACTAATTACCTAAAGAGAGTCTCATCAATCCCTAGGAAAGACTGTGAAATTTACAAAACACAATAGTAAAGACATTCTTCCTATGTTCATTTTACACATATCTAATTTTTTCCATATAAAATACGAAAAACTGTCATGGCCGAAAGCGCTAAATAAAAATAAATTCGCGAGAATCGGACACGGGTGTCTAGGGCAGCAGAACAGAGATATTTGCTTATGATAAAACATATAACATTCAGGAATTTTATCATACTCATGAACCTCGCCGCATAGTATGACGTTATTCGGCACTGAATTTCTTATTGTAAATGGGAATTTTCGCAAAGCACTATTAGTCGAATATCCGAATATAAAACGACCTTCATCCATTTGTTTACGCGATGAAAAGTATTTTATATCAAAGTTAATATGTAAAAAAATATATCGCGAGTAGGGTGCCTACAAAATTTCAATCAAGGCTATGATTAATTAAAAAAAAAACTTCAAAACTAAATTTGCAATCGTTCGTTTACGACACAAAATATATACTAATCGAAAGCATGAAGCTTATAGAATATGCAAGCGTTGGGTTCTCTATTTTTTCCCATCATAACTATTGGGTTGGCAGGTATGAACAGGTAAGTCAATACTAGTATTTTACACCAATATGTTTACGCAATAAACCTTTATAAAAAAAGATAATTTTATTGCGAACACGATGACATAAGGTTGTCCGCGAAAATTTGTTTTGAATCTCGGTTGTCGAGTTTTAAAACGCATGTAAAATGCATGGGGAAGAATCACTTTTTTTAGTTTTTATAATAATTTTTTAGAGTTTGAAAAAATGTTACGGGAAAGTATGTGGACCTGTAGAGAATTATCCAACGAAGAATTTCATGTATCAGTCATATGGGTTGGACACCCCCAACACATCCTTACGAGTACCTGAAAACTACCCTTATAACCAAAAGTGGATATTTTGACAAATTTTGTTTGATCAATATTATATCGTTGCTATAGCTCTATTCGTATATATCTTCTATAGCAGTCTAGTTTCCTAGGTGCACCCTAAAACTGTATGCTCTCTCTCTATAAAAAGCATTACGTAATTAATAGACGCTCCCTTAAAGCAATTGGTAAATTAATATTATAACCCTCACTTAATAAAGGTACGTTCCCTAATGCTACTGGAAAAAATCGGCGAACCTCGACTTTAGAAAGAGAAAAACGGTACACTGTTAAAAATAATATTAAAATTAATATACCCATGTGTATTAAAATTTATATACCAAGCACAAGAAATCGCCATTAAATGCGACTATATTAAATTTCATATACATTCATGTTAATCACTTACAAGAAAAATCAGATAATTCCATTTTTCACAAATTCAAAATAAGCTTAGCAGTAATTTTAGATTGTAAATAATAAAACATGATACGTTCTTCCTGTTAATCAGAAATAAAATTGGATTTCAAGTCGAAAGGTTGAACTAAGCAAATAAATAACAGACCTAACCTACAACTAATTGTCTTCGCCTTAAATTTTGACCATCCAGAGCGAAATTAGGAAAAAGTTTTACCTGTACATTGCACTTTCATAATAAATAACAATTCAGTCAACGAATTCTAGATTATTAATTGAATTGAGAATATTTGACAAGATTTAAAGAAATTAAAGCACGTTGACTTTTCACGCACATGGCTATACTGAAAGTATATTAAATTTAATACATATGTATATTAAATTCACTACACCAATGTATGTTACATTTCAGTAGCGGCAGTGCATATTTGCTTCACACGCATGTATATTAAACCTCGTACAGATTTTTCTAACAGTATATAGTTACACAGAAAAAACTAAAGTTAAATTTTGTTGCATGTAACATTTTTGGCTGTTAAAGATTACAAGATATTTTTCGAAATTTTAGCACCAATGGGAAAACGGCAAAATATGATCGACTTCTAGCTATAAATCAGGACATCATTATACTGATTTTTTTAAAGGTTAAAGCAATAAAAATATTTCTAATACCATAAATAAGTTGCATCTTTAATTTACTTCCGCATAGAATTAAGTTTAAATATCAGAAAATAAATATAAAACCTAATGCAAGAGTATATTTCAAATTTTAATTTAAAAAATAGTTTCACGAATAAAATGTCAGGACGGAAATTCCTGTGTCACAGCTTGTCAACTATGGTTATGATCATTGCGAATATGGCGACTTTTCAACTACTTCATTTTCAGTTACGAAAAATATATTTTCATTCGTCCGCGATGAGTGCAATCATTTCTAAGATAAAATTATAATAATTGCAATGTTTAAAAAAAGTCTTTTGTCCTGATTTCTAGACCGATTTCATTCATAGTTCCATGTTCTTTGCATTGCTCTCAACTGCATATAGCAGACGACGCTTTATCACTGAGAAATTATTCCGGGACAGATAAAAAACAAGAAACTATCTCAGCTTCGTGTAAAGTTCATTGGATAAGGTTAATTTCTTTTAGATCGAATCTTTCAACTGAAATCGATGTAAGCTTTATCGTTTGTTTTTTCTGTAATCCTGCACTGGTCAGAAACTTGTACTTTGACGTAATCCCAGGGCTTAGGATACGGTTGAAAAAAATAGAAAAAATTTGGTCTGTTTTACAACATTTTCGGAATGCAGTAGAGATTTGGAATTCCAGAATATTCAAACGTTATCGCAATCATTATTGCTCATATGGCCGTTATTCAGGAATTGTATAAAACATTCGCCTCGTTTAATTGCTTAAAATGTGAGGTTCATTCTATTTTCCAACGGCATGAAGATGTTCGCTTGATGTGGGCAAGCCCGTTGAGAGGAAAACCCGTGCCCAATGGATGGGAACGACGGGCCTCTTTTGAGTATTTATTCTACATGGACATAGGAAACAAGGGACTAGGCATGCCATTGCGTGGGTGATGCAATGAGAAGAGAGGTCCGCCACCTTTTGATATCCCGCGACAAACATAGCAGCGCCCACATGTTTATATTTTCATGCACACCCTGGCGGACCGAAGGAGCCGAATGGAGCCTCTACAAAGTACCCGTAAAGACCCCATTGGGTCCCCATTCGGTTCCTTTTTAAAAAGCTCGAAAATTCAGCAAAATCAACTTTTAAATTGTTGAAATTCGGATTCTACGTTACAATTCCCTATATAAGGCCACGGAATAATGGCAATAGTTTTTTTTTTACAACGGTAAAAAGTTTTAAAAAATATAAGACGTATAACGCCTGTTGACTGCTACACTGCAAACGCATCGCCTGTAAGTAGCCGTCAACAGGC
>NC_046660.1:106434814-106454834 GCF_010883055.1 Belonocnema kinseyi | reverse complement strand
ATAATGAATTTAAATTTAAATAACATGGATCAAAATAATTAGGTATAATTATTCATAGTATTAATCATAAATTAATTAATAATTATATTATTCTAAGAACTGCAGATAATAAATAAAAAATTATCTTTATTATGATAACATTTTCTAGTTGAGAAAATCATTAAAGGCAAAGCTTAGTTAAATAATTAATTTTAAAGGAGTAGATTTAATACATTTTTGTACCTAGCTGTCTTAAAATCTTACAAAATAACTTGTAAATCCTTCAACCTTTTTGAATTATTTTCGAATTAGTTTTAAATTCTTTAAAAAGAAACTTGAAGATTCCGCCAATTCCCTAATAATTCCTTGAAATCGCATGAATTCTTAGAAATCCTTAAAGTCCTCCGAATTTTTTTGAACTCCCTACAACTTCTTTGAAACAATTTAAAATATTATAAAATTGTCTAAAATTAATTCAAATCTTTGAAATCCAAAATCCTTTAAATTTTCTTAGACTCCTTAAACTCTGTTGAAATTCCTTAAATCAATCAATTTCTTTAAAAACCTTGAAATCTCCAAAAATTCATTACATCTGTTTTAATAACTTTTCAATAACTAGCTTGACTTTCTTTAAAATCAGTAAAACTGTCGTAAAATCTTATAAAATCTCTTGTAAATCATTAAATCTTTTAAAACTATTTTTTGATTATTTTTACATCCTTTAAAAAGAAGCTTTAAGATTCTGACAAGTCTTCCGAATTTTTTTGAATTCCCTTCAACTTCTTTGAAATCATTTTAAAAATTTCAAAATTGACTAAAATTAATTAAAATCTCTTAAAATTCTTAAATTTGTTTAGACTCCTTAAAATCTCTTGAAAATCCTTAAATAATTTAATTTAAAACATTGAATTCTCTTAAAATTTATTAAAATCTTTTGAAATAACTTTTTAAATAGCTTTAAAATTAATCCTTTAAAAGAAAATCTTAAAATCCCGGCAAGTCTCTATAGTAATTCCTTAAAATCACTTGAATTTCAGAAATTCTTTAGTTTTTGTTTGAGAATCCTTCAGATCCTCCGATTTTTTTTTAAATTCCTTCGACTTCTTTAAAATCATTTAAAATTCTTGAAATTGAGTACAGTTAATTCAAATCCTTTGAACTTTCTTAAATTCCTTTAAATATTAAAAAATTACATCAATTGAAATCTCTTCAAATTCATTAAAATCTTTTTAAATAACTTTTCAGTAACTCGCTTGACATTCTTCGAAATCACCTAAAGTGCCTTAAAATTCGATCAAATCTCTTGCAAATCCTTAAAGTTTTTTGGATTCTTTAAAAAAATCTTTAAAATTTCTTGAAAATCGTTCAGTTTTTCTGCATTCTTTTAAAATCCTTTCAAATTTTTTGAAATCGTTAAAAATCTCTTGAGGAATCCTAAGATCACTTAAAGTCTTTTAATATATTTTAAATTATCTTTGATATAACTTGATTTGATATGAAACTACTCAAAATGACTTATATTATCGAAAATTATTATGACATAAGTCGCCGGCAATTGAGGTTATAACCTTAATTAATGCAGATTATAATTTTTCGTGGTGGATTGCCTAATCGCACATTTTCCAAATTGCCAACAATAATGAAATAAATGACTTTTCTTTCTTAAAAGCAAAGCTATATCACGATTTTTTACTTAATTTCGGCAAAATTAATTAATTTTAGTCAAACTCCTATCTAAACAATGCTTTGCAGTCCATCAACTGGTAAAGCCTTACAGATGTGACGTAATATTAGAATACTCAATATGTAATTTGTAAAATTTAGAATTCAGGCTGATGAAAATTCCGGGCCCCGGGGAGAATATTCCCGTTATCACCCCCCCCCCCTCTCGTTAGGCCTGCATGTGCGCAATGATGAAAATAGAATGCACCCTTTTCCTGTACTTTTTTCTAATTTTTTAGTAAGCAAATTGTCTAAAACTCTAACTTATATAAAGTGAAACCTGAAATAACATGTAAGGCTTTCGTTATCTAAAATTAAGAAGTACACTGGAACCTGGGATTATTCACCTCGGATTTACTATATTCCGAGAATTGATGTGCGTTATTTGCATCAGGTTACGTCATGGGTCCAAATTGAACAGAAAAGATTCCTGTGGCCTTGACTTTTTACGTTCGGATGTTCTGGATTTAGTGTCAAGCCTACTGCAAGCTATGCTCGAAACTAGTATTAAATCCAAGTTTCAGTGTATTTTATCAGATTTTAAGGTACTTTCAAGAGATTAAAAATATTTGAGGAATTTCCAAGGATTTAAATGATTTTAAGGGATTTAAACAGTCTTAATGGGGTTGTAGATAATCTCCTAGAGTTTCTGAAGATATAGGATTATTTTGTTTAACCTAGAAGGTATTAGAGC
Organism: Belonocnema kinseyi; assembly: GCF_010883055.1. Lineage (NCBI taxonomy): Eukaryota > Metazoa > Arthropoda > Insecta > Hymenoptera > Cynipidae > Belonocnema > Belonocnema kinseyi. The sequence continues at coordinate 106,452,439 of NC_046660.1, read as the reverse complement.
ATTTTAAAATTTCTCCAGGTATTTTAATCAGAATCCGTGACCAATCTCCCAAGCGTCAAAGCTCCATCAAATGAGTGATGGGTATCTTGAAAAAGCTCCCATCAATCGGAGCGTGAGTTGTGCAAACAGTCGTAGAGTGGGGATGGTGTATTTTTTTAAATTTTGTTTCTTTTAATTTTCAAACGGTAACATTTTTATCTTGCGCTCTGGTTAGTGGGAGCTTTTTCAGGTTACTCATCGCTCATTTGTCGGAGCTTTGACGCTTAGGAGATTTGTCACCGTCTCTTTAATCAATTTTCTAGGATTTGGGGGTTTTTAAAAAATTCCAATAAATTTTTAATAGATTTAAATAATTTGGAGATATTCCAAAGGATTTTAAAGATTCCATAGCTTTTTAAAAAAAATCCAAGGAGTTTTCAAGAGCTTTAGAAATGATTAAAGAATTTCAAAAGATTTTAAAATATTAAAAATATGTATTAAAATTATGTTTGAATACTTGTAAAGAATTAAAAAATTTTCCTGTGGTTGTAAAGAATTTCCTAGAATTTCTGAAGATATGGAATGATTTTGTAGAACCTACAATGTTTTAAATCATCTGGAAACTTTCTAAGGGGTTTTATAACATTTTTCAGGAAATATCATGTTTCATAAAATTTAACAGAATTTTATATTATTTTAAAGAATTTCAAAGAATACATTATTATGAATCAAGGGATTTCCTAGGATTTTTCAAGGCTTGAATAGATTTTTTAATATTTTCTGAAATTCATATGAATTGTTTTGGAATTCACCCTGAATTTCTATTAATTTATACTGGCTTATTTTTAATTCTTGTGAATTCTTCTAAATTCTCTCAATTTTTCTCACTTTTATGGATTTTTTCAATCTTGGAAAATTTTTATTCAATTAATCCTAAAGTCTTTTAAACGCATCTATTATTTTTAGGAATCTTATTAACATTTTTTTGAATTCGTTAAAATTCTTGCTAAACTCATTTTAAACTTACTGAATTCTATGACTTTTTAATATTTTTTAATGTTTTCAATTCACTTGAATGTTGTTGGAATTAACCTTGAATTTTTATGAATTTCATGTAATTCTTTTAATTTTCCTTCAGTTAATCTAAATTTACACTAATTTTACTGAAATCAATGGATTTTTCAAGTTTATTGGAATTTACCTTAAATTGTTTTAAAGCCTTAAAATTATCCTGAAATCATTTAAACTGACCTGGAATCCCGATAAATTTCATCAAATGCTTTTGAAATATTTTAAATTCAAAATAACATGAGTCACATGAATGCACATTAGTCACATTTAGGGTTAGAAATTAATCACTTTTGTTCACTTTTTCGTTTTAAATGGGTCACTTTTTGAAGTAAGCTTGTGTCACCTCTGAGAATAATAAATTTAAAATGTATACATTTAAGTTGAATATTGTTTTATTCCATTTATAAAAGATTGGACATTAGAAATGTTACAAGATTAGAATTTTGACCTTTAGATAATAATTGCGAAGAAGAATGAAAGGTAGTCAGGAGAAAATCAGAGAATTAAAAAAATTAATGTTTGCGACCACCTTCTAAAAAGTAAATTAGGAGTTTTTTATACTACAAGGTAAAAAAAATTGAGCTGTGACAGGGATATTATTCCTTATTATAGCCAAACATTAGGCTGAAAACGAACGAAGGAATTTAGAAAGATCCCTGGATCAGCGAAAATGAATATCCTTGACCATTTTCCATATACCAGGGAAATCGTATAGTCAAAGCCCTAATAAGAATAGCTATAATAGGGATATTAAGAATAGGTGTCTGAAGCAATTGTCAGAAGAGCGCCGGTGCATTATGGGAGCAGCGAAATAAAATAGCGACGGTCTAATCGGGAGCAGTGACAGTTGAGATTTACTTTGGACAATTAAACGATTTTTACCACTTAAAATGTGCGCGATTGTTAATATTAAATGGAGTTTATGATGCAGTAATAATAATTTTCATTTGATTGTAGGCGATAACTATATTGAAATATCAAGAAACGCGATAAAAACAACAAACTTGACCTTCAAATGCATTACACGGATTTCAGGGAAATTCATTTTCGCGATACCAGATGAAAAATTGGCTACTGTAAGTTAATATTTTTTTAAGACAACTAAATTTTTTTTCTAATCTGAAGATAATACATTTATACATAATCAGTCGAAAATAATAAACATTCCAACTTAGCTATTTTGCCCAAATTCCTGATTTACGAGAACAATTTACATAAAGTAACTAAATGTGTAACTCTTCTAACTAAACGTTTTACCTAATTCAAGCGTACACTTTCTTAGAGTTTAATATATTCTCTATTCACTCGTTCGCCTCAAGAATTTTTTTTCCGTGTAAAGATGAATAGAAATCATACTTACTAGAACAATGGTTATAAACGACTTCACACTATATGCTATTAGTAGTAACTTACTCCTTTAAGATTAAAAGGGCAGATAGCTAAAAATAGCGAAAAGGGAAAGGCATATCATCCTTTTGTTAAAATGGCATGCTCGATAAGTAAAAATATATTCGGTAAGGGGTCAGGGGAAACTCGGTTTGTTTTTGCTTCTAGAAGCTTTTTACGGATTGCGTATCTGACTATCGTACCAAATCGATATTTGAAACCGCTTTAGCATCCTCGAGGGATTCTTCTTTTTCTTGCTTAGAACTTAGACACAGTCCATTTAACTTGTCTGGGAGTTTCTTTCTTCTGGAAATGAACAATTTCGCATGTGAGTTTGTATTATAGTTTTGAGAATCATATTATATTTGTAACATTTTCTCTTTGATTATAGCAATTTTATTAATAACTAAATCCGGAACTCAACCCAAAGGAAACAACAGACTTTCGTGATTTTTTGTTTCGTTTCTATACATACACGGAAAAAACAAGTTGATTAAACTTTACTTAAGACTTCAGGCTAGGTCAGTAGGTCACATGCTTCTAAACATTTCGTATAACGTTTATTACAAATTTGAAGACAATTCCCAAAAAAATGAAATTAGTCCATGAATCTTTTCATTATTTCGAGGATTGTCTTGAATAATATGATAAACTTTGTATGAGATTGTTAAAAATTTCAAGCAAAGTTTAAAAAACTTATATACATTTCACTCTATGTTATGAGAAATACAAATTTTTAACCTTCAGAATTGTCTCAAAGCGTAATTTTAAAAATGTGAACACTTCTTTGTCCAGAAAATTCAGTCAAAACATTCCTAATTCGTTTGCAATAGAAAACCAGTGGATTTCATAACACTGAAAAGTGATAACGTGGACCTTCCCCGCAAACGAAATTTCTCCAAAAACAATGGTAAGTATTGAAATAAATAATTTTATATGTAATTTTTCGAAAGATTTCTCTTCTCTGATATATTGCATTTACTTTCGAATTATTTATTAATATAAGTACAATCAGTATACATTTTATTTCATGTTATTTCATGTACTATAATTTAAGTAAATAGAGAAAAAATTAGGCATTTTCTGATGCTGACTTAAAAATTAGATGGTTGGTAAACTTGAAAACTTATACCCGATCCAAAATCACTTGATTAATTTTTCTTCGATGAGCCCTGGGCAGTAATCCACAATATCTTGTACATTGTTTTTGCGAATTTTAGTTTTTGTTACACAGCAATGTTCGGTAGACTGTAAGCAAATAGAAGAATTATATTCACATAATTTATCATCAAACCAAAGAAACTAATCCAATTGTAGGATTTTTTACTTTTTAATAATTTATGATTAAAGATATTAGATTTATGAATATATGAATTTTGACCTATCTAATGTATGTCCACAAAATTTAAATACCTCAATTTTTGTAAACATTATGGTGAAAATATAAGCGAAAAAATCAAAAAACATGGGACAAAGTACGTGTGGTAGATGAAGGGTTGCATATACCGTTACAGAGTTTTAAACTTGACAGTTGATTAGCAATTATTTCCTGATGTGTAAAAGGTAAAAGTACCATTATCTTACGATCATTTTCGAATACTACACAGAGAAAAATGGATGTTCAAAAGTAAAAAATCTAGATGTTCAGGGTTAACATATTATATGTTTAACTATAGGACAACAATCTAGATGTTCGAAGTTAGGATCTGTACATCTTAAAAAGTGAAATGTTACCCTCTGGCATTCAAAATGTTCAGCTGCAAAATTCCGAGATATTACATGTATGGTTATGTCAAATTACGTCTGTAATTATTTGAGGAGTTTACTTATTTATGGTCGTTTAAGGAATTAATTGATAACTTATTTGTGAATTTTAAATTAAACCTTAATGTTCGTACACGAACGAAAAACAGATAAAGGGTATAAAATGTCGACCAGATGATGCATTCAGTCAAGTTGAGGTTATATTCAATATTTCTAATTCAAAATAAAAACGGGGATGAATAATCGGAGAACGAATGATCTGTAATCTGAATTAAATATTCCATCTATTTTAAGTTACTTAAACTCAAATTTTATTTCAAATTTATAAACCTTTTGTCAAATGTTTTAAGTCACTAAATCTAAAACATAAGATCGTTGTTCTCTTCTTTACAAAAAAAGTCGTTATCCAATTTTATTTAAGGACATCTAATTTTTATTCTTTGAAAATTTTCTAAAATTGTAATATTCCATAATTTTAATATTGAATATATATAGCTTTCAAATATAGTCGTGAAATTGCAATGCGCGATGCGCATGCGCTCGAATGGTCTTAACATCTGAATGTGTTTCAGTTTAACATAAAAATATTTTTACGCCTAACATTTCAAAAAGATGTTAAATGTTTGGCATGAATATCTGCGTATTAGGCGCTACAATCTTACCCTTTGAACATCTACATTTCGACATCCATTTTTCTCCGTGTAAACTTCGAATGGCTATTAGTCTCCCAAAAAATATTACAAAAAATCTAAAGACAATGAATTGCTATGATCCTTTATGTGATTAACAGTAAATATTTGACCACTAATAAAAACCACTTATTTACATCTTCATCTGAATATTTATTCCCTGACAAACAATATCATAATTTCTCGCCAAAAAAGTTTTCAAAAATGTCTTTTTACCATTTTTTAATAGAATCCATATTCTGGCCGTAACATTTCAATGTTCATATTCTCCTCATTTTATAATATAAAATAAGATGAGTTTAAAACTTTCTTGTTTAAATGTATCTTATTTTCTCTGTCTCGATATTTTCAACTGTATATAGAAATTAAGAATAAAACGTAAATTTTCTACAACTTGATATAAATGTCTAAGGACATACCTTCATGTTCCCCGATACTAATTGGGATAGCCCCCCGGAAAATTTTAAAATCCCACAGTTGGAGAAATATAAAAAATATTGCTCTGAAACTTTAATATATTGTATATTACACTAGTTTCTCTCAGTTTTGTTTATGCAACAAAAAAATTACACAGAAATAATAAATGATACAGTTATTACATTTTCCTGAAGAATTTTTCCGGATGCGAGGGTTAGCCCCTTATGTTCCCCGAGCATTTACTTATTTTCAACATATGTACCTGATTGAAGAGAGCGCATTAATCTACCTTCTGCGGTATCATTGAATGCAATTGCTGCCTGTTAGGGTCGAGTGAAGATGCTAAAATTATTCATTCATTTGCGTATTATAAAGAATGTTTCGTTAGCCATCTGAAAAAGTGGAAATAAAATTTTGAAATCGGTTTTCAAATCTATTCGGTTTTTGCATTTGAAAATTAAAAAAAAAGGTTCCGGTTGGTTAAAAAAATATTCGAAAGTTTCTTTATTTACAGTTTTTTTAGTGAAAAGTAGTAAAAACTGCAAATCAAATATTTTGGTTTAACTAATAGTTTTTTGAAAATTTTAAAAAAATATGTTTTTTGCATTCAGTAAAATGCATATTTTAATGGAAAAGGGATAATATGTCGAATCTGAAACTACTTCAGCTTGAATTGAAAAACATTTTATTATTTTTCTTCTATGAAACAAAATTTTTAGAATTGAAGCCGTTTATTAAAAACGGACCTAAGCAGTTTTTCGGTCAAAATGACAACTCAATAGGCAAGAAGGCCCAATTACATGCCCTCTACTCAATTCTGACAATAAAAGTATAATTATAATCTCTGACGTAGCTTAAAGATTATTCGATATATAATAATTCTCGAAAAGGAATCTGAGTAATTTAAAAATGTCCGCTGATATAAAAGGTTAAAATGTATCTTACGATAAAAATTGGATTTTCCTAAGGAAAAACCTGGAAATCCGTCTAACCACTTGAAAGGACAATAATTGTTTCAAATCAAATAATATAATCAATCAGAACTCCCTACCGTAAAGAAAAATTCTAGCAACATCCTGATCCGTAACTCATTATTGAAAACGGATTTGGGTATAAAAAAATCAACAAAAAATTTTGATAAACATCGCTATAAAAATAGTTTTAAATTTTTATATTATTTCAATTCTTTTATAACAGTTTTTTAAATTATGTGTCTTAAATCAAAAAGAGATTGAGGGAAATTATTCAGTAATAAGAAGTATGGGGAACTATGGTTGATTTCCCGAAAAAGCATACAAAATTTTCATAGTGTAAAAGGGATCTTAGGAGAGAAATAAGTGAGATTATGTTTCCTCTGTAAGAAATTTTTTTCTCTATTTCACAGCAAATGAAGCTAAAGATTCAGTAAACGTGATGAACAAGAACTTAGTAGTCTTCTTTTGAAAATTTAAATGTAATTATTAATTTAAATTTACGCCAATTCATTTTTTTTTCGAATTAGAGATTTTAGTGGTAAGGCCCTTTATTAAAAAATGGTTTCAATCATATTTAGAAAAATAATAGCAAGTTTCCTTGATTCAAGTTGAAGACATTTCATGTTCAACGTATTCAATTTTTTTCTCCAAAAAATCGTGGATATGCACTCTATTCAAAAAAACGTTTTCTGCTACATATTGAAAAAATTCTTAATTGAGCGAAAAATTTTTTGTTTTTTCAATTACTAATTTTATGTTACTGTCCACTAGCCAAAACTTTACATTCCAAAATTTGCAATATTTTGTAACAATAATAAATTTTTTTATAGTTTCCAAATCTGCAAACCAAACGGAAGATATCAACGAATTAAATTTTTTAACACTTTTTTCGAATGGTAATCCACAAATTTTCTTCTCTGGATCAATAGTTTCTCTAGTTCGTGCGAGTATGGGAGCGTTCACACATGACATCACGCGGTATTTTAAGATTTTTACCCTCCCCCCCCCTGTACCCCTTGTCACAGTATGTCATGCATTGACGAGACCTCTTTATGCAATATTACGTCACGTTCTTCTGACCCTCACCCCTTTTATAATTAAAAAAATAATTGTATAACTCTTCAGAATCCTATTACATAGTATTAAATATGTAAATTAAACGTTACATGAATGTTTAACTTTTCGCAAGAAAAGGAACTTAATTGTCATGAATAAGTTTCGTATAGGACCATTTAGCTGGATGAATTCCTGACATTTTGTGCACAAAATGAACCATCTTGGTTAAAAAAAGAGGTACCGCACAGTTACCAAAACCAGAAATTTATATTTTCATCTAGAGGCTCTACTTTTAGCCGGAATTTAAAGTTTCTTTTTTAGAAATACTTAGAATTACATTTTAGGGTCAAGATTTTTGTTTATATATTGTTACACGCCAAATTAAATTTAAAAATGAAAGAGTTTGAAAACCTTGAAAATTTATTTCAGGAAATTTCCTAGAAAAAAACTTCAACATCCGTCAAAAAACAGAGTCGATTATGAACGGTAAATTTCTTGTTTCGACCACTATGCACCGGGAGATTTTTGAAATTGGAAGTTCGAAAAACTGTTTTTCATGGAAAATTCATTTAAAGTTAACGTATTTAATAAGCGCACGTATTTTTTTTGTTTAATTATAAAAATTTACCAACTTCTGGTCCTATTCCAGGAGATAAGTGTGCGCGGGATGTCGTTATAGATGAAAAATTTTGATTATATATTGTTTCCTATCATTAGCTAGGAGTTATGGACTTTATATTTTTCACTTTGCCCTCGGTACGTGACAGCATATCTGAATGCTCCCTATTTCGATTTTTAAGTCGAAATTCTTTTCTGTCCTTAAATGTGTAGGGGAAACCATTACGATGTGGATACCAAGATGAACAGAATAATGAAAAAATGACTGGGTTTTGTAGCAAAATTGCTGTAGTATTTTTGATGACTAGCAATATTTAAAACGAGTTTTATAATCGGACTTTTTACCACTTTATCGGTATTTTTTAATTGAAAAATGCGTTTTTAACATGGCCATGCAAATGTTGTTTGCTGAGAGTTTATTATATTCGAAGCAATTAAATTGCTTTCACTAATCTTTTACTGGTTCCTTCGATTCTTCTAACTTTTTACTTCAAAACTGTCTGATGATTAATTCTCTTAATTTGCATCGAAAATATATTTTACTTGTGTTTATAAAAAGTTTAATTCAGTACGAGGTGCATAAATTTTTAACAGGTTACACTCGGATATCAAAGAAATTTTTTGCATACCCAAATTAAATTGTTTGTAATTTTTTGTTTATGATGGTTGGTAGCGATGACTGTACATAGTTGCATGTTAAGTACGAAACAGTTTAGAGCTGAAGAAATTTTGTATGACATATTGAAAAATAATCTTCATATGAATAAAAAATTGTATATGAATAACAGGTTTGGGTTCTTGTTTCATGAATTTATACACTTCAATAAGTGATCCAACATGCTTAAAATTGGAACATTCACTTCGTAACAGAAGAGTGCTATTTTAATAAAGTTTAAACTTATTAACAGGTATAAAATATAGGATAAATTTCTAATGTAATTTATGTGATGGTATTACTATCTTTGAAACTTATATCCAGGATTTGATTTGGTATGTCATACTTTATCCACTTGTTCATCATTTATCAATATTACGACTTGAAAAGCTTTTCTATCCACCTCTTAATGGTTTCTCCTACACCGAAAGTGGATTCTTTGGAAAGATTAGTGTTAAGTATAAAATGTTTGAAATCTAATTTATACAAGTAGTGAGAAGCTTTGACTTGTGATATAATTTACAACGAGGGTTCTGGCTCGTGGTCTGCTTATTCAGTGTGTCAGGCTTTTCTCACGCTTCCGAAGAGTCAATACTGTCATTATACAGAAACATGTTGACTTCGAATAAATATCCTCTTATTTTTCATATTTTTATAATAAATATAAGCTGCTATATATTTTTCTTGTTAATTTCTTCAATTTCGAAAATTCAATTGTAATTTTTAACTTTCAATTAGATAGTATTACTTTTTTCTAGGGTTGATAGGAGTAAGTATGTTAACGGGATTAGTGCGATAAGGAGCAAGTTTTGAATGAAAAACAAATTATTTATGAACTTTTTTTCACAACATTAAGCTTGTATCCCTTATTATTTATAGGAAAAGTGGCTGCTACTAATTATTGCTCTAATTGATTATTTAAACTGAGATACTTTATACGAATAAAGCACCCTTTGTTAATTTTTTCAGGAATGAAGGAACATATATTTTCTTTGAATATTCACTTTTGCTTATAGTTAATTAAAAATTTGTATCACTTTAATTCTAAAATTATGGCAGGGTATTTACAAATCAGACTCAGGATAAATGCGATATCTATTTTCTTTTTCACGTTTTAATTGTGAAATACGAAAATCTACGAGCCACTCGAGCGCAGTTGGAGAGATAATTGAAACCTCACTTTTGCAATAAGAATATAAGTACATAATAATACCTTATAAATAAGATTCTAATACATACATTTATACGGAAACTTTAAAATGACTATCACGGATTTCTTGAAATCTCCAAGTTTCGAGATCCCTTGACTCCGAATAACAGGTCTATATACTGGATAACTTCTGAAAAAATAACTCGATTGAATTGCGCTTTGGCACGCCTATTTAGGGACAAAAAGAAGATCGAGATCCTTAACCAGCCTTTTTTGACCAACGGTGCTGGTTTAAACCAAAACAAAATACTAGAAAAATGAAAAATTCAAAGAAATACAAATTAGCTGTAGATTATTTTTTTATAGGATTTGTAGTTTCAGTTTTAATCCTAAAAAATAACATTAAATAATAAAGAATAAAATATCTGTGAAAGCGACGCAAGACAGAATAAAATGTGAATTAATGAAATTGTTCCTCTCAATTATATCTACAAACTTGCTGTGAACTATTTTTATAGGCGCATAGTTTTTGTTTTGAGCATGAAAAGTAACATAAAAAATAAACAATTTAGATTTTTGGAAAAACGGCACGAGGAACAATAAAATCTTAAAGAACAGAATTATTTACATAAATTAGATCTAAAAATTTGACTTTCACATTTTTTGGATAGAATTTGCACTTTAAAAAATTGTTAAAACAATGCAATGAACATATGTCTGTTTCAATATCAATACGCATGAGCAATTCCTAATAATAAACCTTTTTGAAATCATACATTTTCAGGGTAGCTGTAAGTAAATATTAATGCTGAATAACGAACAAAATATTAAAGTAAAATGAAAAAGATTTTGTTTAATTTTGCTAATATATAATATAATATAGCAAAATCCGGGATTTGGACAAGCTTTGATCCAGTGTGAAGCACGAGACACGTTATTAAACTGTGTTTTTTCAAGCCGAAGGAGCTTTAACAAATCCAGGCGAAAAAATTTTATATATATTTTATGCATAGTGGAAAAAACCGTACATAATATTTCCTACTATGTATAATTTTTCCACCTGGGAATGAAAAGCGGGCAGATTTTTTACTTTTTTTAATATCCTTTTAAATGACAAAAAGTTGAAAGCCAACCTACATTATAAGAATTAATTGATGTTTCATTAATTCTAAAGAAAGTAATTTGTTTACACTGATTACAACCGTGAAAATGAAAAATATCAAAAAATTATTGACATACTATCAAAGAAAATAAAAAATATTTTCTTAAGCAAGTCTTTATTGATTAAAGAAGGAGTCGATCGAAAGTATAAAGTAAAGAATTAACTTTGGTAAAATTTGAAACAAGAATCTTCTCAATTATATTTGAACAATCATAATCAAAAGTATAACTTTGTAATGTCGTCGTATCACATTTACCCCTGTCAACCTTAATCTGATTTCATTCGCATTAGATTTTCTATAATAATTTAATGGTTCATTTATAAAATAAATTAAAATTAAGTCAGTTAAAATTGACTGATTATATTTTCATGGCCAGAGTCCTATAATCCTCAACATATGGAAAGTTTTGCTTAATATGTTTTAGTCTAAGTATGCTTGAATCAGAATTGTTCGAAAATTGATCCAATTTACGTTGCTCTCAAATTTGTGCGTTTTTACAATTATTTGTTTTTTATTCCCTCTAAATATATATGTATGTAAACCGAGAAAAATCTGTTACAAGAGTATGGATTTCTTGCGTTTCTCATAAGGCCTCTTTTGTGATTTTCGAATTGATCACTGTGATATACTATAATCACACTATTTTATTCAAAATGGCTCGTTTCTTTGTGCCTATATCGCATAAAATATTCACTAACGAAAGTAGTCATAGTGTCCCAGAATAAATTCCCAACAAATTTTTCTCAGTGTAGGTATAACTTCTTTATTTAATCCCCAATTTCCTTTTTTGCTTGTCTAACATGATCCATTGGTCAAAAAAATTATTAAATTCCCAGGTAGTCACACAAACAACCTGAGAAATATTGCAACAAAAGATGCAATATATCCTTCCGTCTGTGGTTAAAGTAGTATTTTTTCTTGTTCTTGACCAAAATTGATAAAGATAAGTTCGGTTTGATAAATGTGAACAAGTCCTATAAATTCGTGAGTTTGAAATCTTGTCACTCATTTATATCCTTTATTTAGACATTCACTTTCTTTTTTCTGGCACTGAAATTAAATATTCTTGTTAACTTTAAATGTAAGTAAAAGTGCCCTTGTTGCTTTGAATTTAAATTTAATGAATTTTAAGTGGTTTTTGATACAAGAGGCTTAAAAAATCTAATTTTCCCAAACATTCTAGAATCTAAGAAAATGTTACTAAAGAAAATTAATCTCATATATGTATAAAGTCTCAACGTTGTTTCGACAGGTGGATCGATTTGGCATGCAATGACCCCTCTGGCTTTTCTCTCTCGCTCTCACCATTTGTCCCCACCCCCAACTAGTTCTGCCTTTCTTTTGCACAGAAACTCCCTCTATTTCTCATTCTCTCTCAGCTTCAGTAAACGGCTGTGTCTCGCGCGAAGCGCGCGTTTTGATATCTCTCTACTTCAGAGCAGTTGCAGTTTCAAACAAGTTCGAAACGGTTTTCAAGTATTTTTCTCCCCTAGGCAAAAGTTCCTTCATCCCAATTCATTTCATCAATCGAATGGCACTGCACGTGAAGCCCCCCCGACCGTGATCTCCAGAAATACATTACGCCGGCGCTCTATATAGAATTCTGTGTTCTGCCAAGCCTCTGATAAAAAAGTTCAGCCTAGAATATAGAGCCATGGACAATATAGATCTAGCTTTTTTACCGCGAGTTTCGGCACACTGACCTGAGAAAATGCACTTGTAAGGATTCATTACCAGGCTCAGGGAAATTTGAAAGGTAATTTTTTATAACAATTGTATCGTACTTTATTTATTATTTTATAACATGTGGTGTTTCCATTCTCATTTAGTGAAATAAGTGCTCGCTTTGCGTGTAAACTATTTTTGTTTTAGACAATGAATAATCATTGTGAAACATAGAACCAATATCATAATTATAAGTATTTCAAAAATTTATGTTATTTTAAAGATTTGCGAGTCATTAATGATCAAGAGAAATAAGTTTAGTAACAGAATTTAAAATTTAATTTTGAAGCTTTTCACGGAAATATTATGAAAATTGTAACAAAAATTCTTTTTACTCCAAAGCCTCTTGTATAAATTTATTTCACATATTAAAAATCATACGTGTAGACAGTTTCTTCTTCGAATCTGTTTTTAGAAAAATTCATTAATATCAATTATTACTTTGTAGTAGTTCCGAAAATTCGACACGACTAGCCAAGCTTATGAAAAATAGTTGACTATTACCTCAAATTTCGGGAGAATAAGACAATTCGATAAATTATACTTGCATTTTGTTAAATGAACTGAGGCGAGTCATCCTGGCTTTCCGGAACTTAATAAAGATCCTTGACAGATTTCAATGGAAGGTAATTTTCCAGCGAGCAGTAGATGTCAACGTTAATTATGCTATCCATAGTGTAAAATATTATATAATTCAAAAATAATTTTGTTTTTCAAACAAAGTAAAAAATCATAAGTTTATTGATGAGAAAAACCAGAAAACAGTAAAATAAAATTGAATAATTAAATAACAGGAAGCAAAATTTAGCTTTATGTAAGGTATTTACTTTCACTTGTATAATTATAAGTAAGGTGGAGTCTGCATTGCGGGCTATTTTTCGCGAAGAGCAAAATATGAAATATAACCAAATTACGCATACAGTCATGCTAATACCTGAAAAGGTAAAAACTGATCAAAATCGCGTTCGTAAAAAGAAAAATGGAAATACTCGATACTAGAAATGAGTTAGGGTTCTGTTCATATTCTAGGAGTGATATGAAAAACGAGTGAGAATGCTGGATAGGTGTGAGGTTTTGAATGGGAGTGGGTCACCGAATGCAAACTCTCTCCAAAAAGTGGTATGAAAAAATCCATAAAAAAAGTTTATGTATAAAAATAGGTACCAACAAAGAACTTGCAGTAGCGGTAAACTAAATTATTATAAAACAAATCATTTTTAAAGCCGAGAGTCTAGGTAAACAATCTATTATTTTATTAAACTACAAGAATTATGTACAATAAAATATATATGACATTATCTGTGACTAATCACAGGAATGCATTCAGCCTCGCCACAAGACGTTGACAAGAGTTAGGGGCCAAACATTATTCATGTGACCGATCGCGCACCCACGTGGCGCTGGAAAAGGGTTAGGGGTGCGACCTTACATTATTTCTGTGACCAGTCACAAGGGTTCCTTCCTACCCCCACGAGGGGTTGGAAAAGGGGTAGGGGTGCGAACTTAAATTAATTCTTTGACCAGTCACAGGGGTGCCTACCCGCCCCCGCGAGGCGTTAGAAAAGGGGTAAGGAAGCCACCTTACATTATTTCTGTGACAAGTGACAGGGGTACCTTCCTGCCCCCACGTGGCTTTGGAAAAGGGGTAGGGGTGCGACCAAATATATTTCTGTGAGCAATCACAGAGGGGCCCATTTCCGTCCCCATGAGACGTCAATAGTAATTCTTGAGTCGCAAATCGACGATAAAGTGTGATTTATACATAGAACGTTTCGTTAAAAGCGTCAAAGGCCAAAAAATATCAAAATCACTCCTCAATTACATGGCCTTACTCTAAAATGCGTAAAAGTCCCTTTCGCATGCCTGACATATGCTTTTTGCCGGTACAGATAGTGTACATAAACTTCGTAAATAAAAAACTTAATTTTTTACAAGTTTTAACACTGAAAATTATATTTGCAGGTGTTTTCATGTCCAGATTTGCAATCAGCGCATCAACATACATCAGTATACGATTTAAAAAAAATATATAAAAAAAAGGGAATATGAAAAAAAGCCGGCAACATGCAATCATGTCGGCGCCGGCAACTGACAATATTGCCGGCACCGGCAGCCTAGCCACTATGTAAAAATAAACAGTAAGCAAGAGATTTACGATTCAACCAATATATTTTTAGATAAAACACTTTCTGAAGTTCTGAAATATGCTCTAGATGCATCTTTAAAGCCACTAAGTAAATAGAAAATATTGTGAAGCTTTGAAATAAAATAGTGAAAATTAAAAGAGAAGAAGAAAAAATATAACTAAACAAAAAAAAAAAGATTTTTAATTACAAAGATGTTTATAATTAAATGGAGCGTTTTCAATTCCTGCTGTCTTCTCATTTCATTTAAAACTAGTCAATAATTAAAATACCAACAATATAACTTGCAGTCACAGAAATATAATTTTATCTTGAAAAGGTGTATGATACTTTTTTTTTATTTTTAGAATTTAATATAAAAGTTTATGAAAGAATGCATCCGAAACTTTATATAAAATTATTTGTTTGGCTTATTGCTCGGCTTATTGCCTTTCGTCAAAGGAGAAGATGATAATATAAAAAAAATTAGAAAAGAGGGAACATGATACTTTTTTATTCTTAAAAATTAATATAAAAATTTTTATAAAAATTTATAAAAGAAAACATCTGAAACGTGAAATGAAATTATTTGAATGATTTCATATTTCAATCTTTCGTCAAAGGAGAAAATGGTCACATAAAAAAAAGTAGAAAAGAGGGCAAATCAGCACTTTTTAGGAAACCATTCTTCATCGGATTAAAGATTGACGTTTGATTCATTGTACTCATTTTCAATTGATAATAAATTAAATATATAACTTTTTAATCCTGTAAATGAATTGTTATAACTATTAAAAATGCAGGACTCGTTTAGGGGCCGTTTATAAAAGATGTCGGTAGTTGGCGGGCCTGGGTGGCGCACCAACATCGGACGAAAGTGTACAAGAAGTGGGGGGGGGGGGCGGTCATTTTCGGACGTCCACTTTTTCAAATTCATTAATTTCTATGTAATGGGGTACATTTCTTAAAATTCCTCTGCCTGATGATATGTAGGCGATTTAGAATTCTCCCGCGGTGATTGAGGCGATTGCAATGCCTTCCAGCGGTTCCAGGGAAGAGCATCTGGTATTGCCAGATCGGTTTTTTATGCAGTTTTTGACAGAAAGTCCTATGTTTGATTATAAGAATAAATTTTTCTCAAGTTGACGAGGGCTTTAATCTCTTATAATTTCATAATGGTGAAAAAAAGTGAAAAAATGAAAAAGAGAGGGGGGTCCCTGCGTTTGGGACTTCCTTTAAGGGGTGGAGGGGTGGGGTTTGCTGGAAATCGGCAAGCAGAGGGAGCTCTAAAATTATCAAATTTTCCAAATAATATTAGAAATAAAATTTTTTAAGCAAATTGCAATATAAAAAATATATATCAGAAATATATTAATTTTCCTATTTAATAATAATTAATCATAATTTTTGAGAATAGTGTTCATTTCTTGTTTAAAATGATTAAAAGAAAATTACAATATATACAAATATATTATAAATACATCAATTTTGCTTTTAAATAATAATTTTGTCGAATAGTGTTTTTAATTATTTTTTTTCTTACTTTTAAAAGTCGTACGGAAACAAATTTCTATCGATACCAGAATATTACTTCGCTTATTCTGGCATGCAAGTGAAATAAAGCATATCTGCAGTTCAGATAAGTCATCTGTCACTTTAATGAATCTTTAAAATAGGTCTTAAATTTCATTGATTCTAAGGATGTTTATTGAATACCCATGTTGTATCCGAACTGCAGATACACTTTGTTTTATTTTCACGGCAGCGATTGACAAAACATAACTAAAATAAAGAACTTTATTTCTATTTGAGACATATTCTTTGCCAGGATTCTTTGCTCCTTGGAGAACCAAATGATAGTAGAAAAGCAAAATATATAACTGTGAGGTCTTGCAGATCATTAAAAAAGTTCTATTAAATATATTTCCATATAAAAACTTATTGTACCTAGCTACCTTTGGCACTTGCCGTTGCATACATTTAAAAAACTGTATGCCAATATGTAAACCCTCTCCAAAGTTCAAATCATGGAAAGGGCAGAAAATTCAAAATCAGGGTGTAGAAAATTCTAAAGCGATCTTGTTTTTAACTTCAAGTAATTTAAAATCTAAATCTTTATATGCAGGTAAATCAGTTTGCTGACTGTCGCCAAGAACAATAGGTTTTTATATATCTTGATGGCATCATTGAAAATTTTCTTTTCTTATTTGTCTTCACAATAATCAGAAAAAACTCAAGTTAAATTATGCAGCATGTATATACAATTTCTCGCTTTTAAAGTTCATATGCTATTTGGCGAAAGTTTATCCTACGATGGAATAAAAGATGTTGTCTGCTACGGCGCGGCGTTCTTAACAGCAATGGGAAAACAGCAAAGAATGAGTGAATTCGAGCTATAAATCGGCACACCAGATTTAAAACAACACATAAAAAATTAAAGTTAAAATTTGATGCAGGCAAGCCTTGTACAGGTTAAAAATTAAACATATTTCGGCGAAAATTTCACTGAGGTTAGGAGAATAATTCTGATCTCCTCTACTGCGTCAAGCTGAAGTGAGCCAATTTCGGTAAACCATGTAGAATCAGCAAAAGAGAAACCAAATAAAAATTTGTTCCTACTGATATAACTCCTCCGAAATAAATTACAATGTTGTAGATGAATTGGAACTTATTTAATACTTTTTAGCAAAAAGCGCGTAAGATAAGGCGAAAGATTACACAGGCCAACAATTCTCAGAACCAGAGACCAGACGTACTATACCCGAAGGTTTTTGCTGCGCTGAATCCGAATCTGACCTCAGAAAAATTCCATCACCCTCAGTTTTCGAGATATTCTAACCTAAAAGGGTCAAAAA
>NC_046660.1:106426768-106434714 GCF_010883055.1 Belonocnema kinseyi | reverse complement strand
TACACACTCGATACGAAATAGCTTGAGGTAAATTGAAATGTTCTACATAAAGTTTTATGTTTTACTATTCATTATCCTCAAATATTTAAAATCCTTTAAAATCTTTTGAAATCTCTTAAAATTTTTTAAAGCTCTTGAAAATTCCTTGAAACTTTAAAAATGCCCTGAAATATTTCAAAACGTTTAAAATCTCATATTAAATTTCTGTAATAAATTGAAAATTCATTGGACCCTTTTAAAATTCTCTCAAATTTTTCAAATCCTACGAAATATTTTGAAATACCTAGAACTTTTTTTCTAAGATTTCTAAAGTACTTTGGAATTTTTAAAAATGATCCTTCTAATTTTTTTTTAATTCTTTGAAATTCTTTTAAATTATAAAAAATAAATTGAAAATTCTTTGATATCGTTAAAAACACCCTTATGTATTTAAAACTTAAAATGCGATTGCGAAAATATTTCAAAAATTTAATTATAGGATCTAAGCCTATATTTTGTTGTGAGAAAATTTTAACAAATGTTTTGTTTATTTACTATGTTATCATTAGTATTTCAGTCCTGAAACTCATTTCACAGTTTCATTTAACATTTAGATTTTAATTGTTTCATAGCTTTGTTGTTGCATTTTTTTATGTTTATAAGCTCATAATTTGTAAACATTAGAAATATTGTATATATTTCGTTCTGATCGAGGACAATAAAATCCTTAGAAATTTTAAACTAAACAAATATTATAAAAATTATGTGTTTTATTATTTAGTTTAAAAGCCGTAAAATATTGGTTTGGAGAGTTGATCTACTGTCGGTAAGGTACAATCTCTAATGATATAGCAGATAAATTAAAAAATTTTTAAATAACAAGCAAAGTTAGTTCCGAGACATTAGTTACTCTGTCTTCTGCTTCTCTTAAGTTTTCGGCCAAAAATATTGTGTTCTTTGGAAGTAAAGCTAGGGAGAATTGTAATACACATAGCCTCAAAATACACACATATCAATCATATTTAGCAAAATCAATTTTTTAAAATTATTTAACAAAAGGGGAGTTCCGGGACGTCTGTTAGTATCTTCGCTATCATTCCCTAAATTTTTAAACAAAATCTTCATTATTTTAGGGAAAAAAACGGGGGACCCTAAAACTGGTAAAATCGATAATTCGACTTTCTAATCACAAAAATTGTTGAAAATATTTAAAATATAAGAATAATACACGTTTAAAGAACTATTGACAACCTATAGGTCACGCAACATCCAATTATAATCATCGAAATTTATATAACACTTGAAATTTTTCCTGGAAATGAAACGCTTACTATTATTTCCAATCAGTTTTGCTAGTAATTTATCTCGACAGGCAGGTGCTTTCAATTATTTCTAGAATTTCTATATCAGCATTGTAGCGTATAGAATATTTGCTACATCTTTTTCAATTTCCATAACTAGTTTCGTTTCCTTGTAAAATGTCGATTGATTCTCCATTAAAGCCAAAAGTGCAATTAACAGTGAATAGATTAAAAATGTAAAATTAGCAGGGGTTTTACACAAGTTTTAAATAACAATTTTTAATTAAAATATCCCTTTTTAATTCAAATAATTTATTCTGTAAAATATTAATAATAAAAGCAAAAAGTTTAAATTAATTACAAAAATGTTTGCTTTTCAGGTTAACTTCAACACAGTTTCTCCAAATAGCTGCAGAGTCTAAAGTATGACGTACGGGCCCGAGTAAAAATGCTTCGACTTGAGTTCGACTTGGTTATGTCTTGAGTTCCTCTCCAAGACATCGATGTTTGGCTGCGTCTTAAAACTGAGTCGAGACATAGCCTTTCGTCTCAAGTCGAGCCTTGTCTTGGCTGAGATGATCGACGTTAACTTGCCTTAATACGAACCTTTTCGTCTCATAAATGAGATTAAAATTGATGAATAAAAAATTTGTAATTATTAAATTAGTTATTTTTAACTTAAAAATTCAAAATCTGTGGGTCTGAACAAGTATAAACCTGAAAAATTTTCTTCAAAGAAAAATTTAGAAATATGTAAAAACAAACATTTTCGGTATCTTCGTCAAACAAGTATAATACAAAAGAAAATCTGTAAATAAGTATATAAGTATATAAGTATATAAGTATATATATATATATATATATATACATATTTGAATTTTTTAAATCCTGTACAATTATTTGTTTAAACTATAGTCTAGAGTGCATAAACAATAATCATAAAACGAGTAAAACAAATTTTAATTCTGAATCTCCAAGTTCATGACTTTTAAAATTTATTTAAACATAATTAAAAGTTTTTTTTCAATTCATAAAGATTTTTTGCTGATATAAAGAAAAGTATAACCGTATTTATGTACCATGTTCTTCAACCGAAAAACTCCAGTAACAATTATTATGCTTACAATTAGAACGACAATAAAATTTTCAGAGACAAAATTTCTGAAGATAATAGAACAATTATGATTGAATTTTTTTTCAAGCAGAACTTTATTCAAGAGACTACAAAGTATCAGTAGTTTTCGCCAAGATTTATAAATGACATATATAAAGTAGAATTTAGATACAATGTTGATATTATTTATAAACTTGAAAGGCGAATACGAAGAACAAAGTAAGGTAACTAAAATTAGAACTATTTCACAATTAGTAGCCACTTAAAATATTCGTTAGAACACATGCGTGTTTTTGTCGCAGGAAAAATTAATGTTGCGTTTTAACTATTCCAAATTAAAAAAGTAACATTTTCATGATACATCATTCATAGTTAAAGAGAGATAGCAAGATAAATATTCCACTGACTAAAATCGCAAAAATTGTGATACTTCAATTTAAAAAAAGACAAATAACAAAGCACTCTACTATTATTTTATCCAGCAGAAAGCAAGAGGTTTCGAGAGAAAAAGGAATACTGATTAAACTTATGAGAATCTTTATGCGAAAACTTTCGAAATGAAGTTAGAAATTCTCTTATTAAACTCATTTTTGTTAGAATTTAAATATTTGTTAAGTTTGCAAAAGCTTTAGTAGTAGCATAAATCTCGTAAAAAGTGTAAAGGTTATAAAGAAAAGGGTATTGAAATAAATAAAATATGCATTTATTATTTAACGCAGCTCCTCTGCTTTGAGAAAAATTATCAGGAAAGTTTTCAATTTCTACTCTCATTTTAATAAATCGGTCAAGTCTTGTAGGATATAATAAAGATCTTAAAATGCAAAGAAATTCTAGAGCTGGAAATTTAATTAAAATTATTTTTATACTCACAATACTGTAAAAGGTTATTCTCGCCTGTTAAACAACTTAAACTGCAGTGTTTTAATAAAAGTAGACATGTGTTTTTGATTACTGCTGTCTCCGAATGGTTTAAGTAGGATAAAAGGACAGAGGCGATTCAGTATCTGGATCGATTATTAAAGAGCAAGCTCATTTTTTCAAACGAGATGCTCAACGGGCCGCAAACGTTTTAAGTACGCCAGTTCCAAAATTGACTTTAAATATAGGTTTGACTAGTTATTTCTTTTTAACAATTCAAATACCTACCCAAAATCCAGTCGCAGCTCACATTCTGCAGAGCCCGATGCTCTTGACCGCCACCTATTAATATTTTTGTTAAATTCACTTCTATCTATAAGTGTTTCCTGTAATAAGGAACATAGGCAATTTATATTATATATATAATTATTATAAGCAAATTATTTGCAAGTGACGCTCAACGATTGCACAAAATAATTGCTGGAAAATCTTAATCCCTTACTTTCCTTTACTTTCCCTCTTTCCTATAACTCCTATAATATAAAAATCACTAAATAAGGATCCAACCTGAATAATTTTCTAACAGTATTTTAAGGGATGATATATAATATTGATTAAACTTGTTTAAATATGAAGTATATGGGTCATTTCAAATTAACCATATACATATTATGTAAAATGTTTTTTAAGGAAAATATTAACATTATTTTATATCACACCGCCACCATAAACGCGACTTTAGGTACTGCGAATGATACTTCAAATAGTACTTTTTAGCAAAGGCCGTAAATTTTTTACTCTAGGTATTTATGGTATTTACTTACTTTATTCGGGGTATCTTACTATCGACTTATTACCCCACACATATTACCAAACTCCGTCTCTGGACCCTCCCGGCTTTTTATATCAGGACTCTGTGCAGCCGATTTGGACTTATGATTGACTAGTGTCATAAAAAATAGTATGTGACGCTCGATCCCAAAGTATCAATTTACCTCGTGCAAATAGCAGTACCCCGAGGCAATATCCTAAGACTCCCTCTCCGTGTTCTGTCAAATCGAGTTGGCGTCGATGATTTTAGAGTATTGGGCGACCACGTAGCGAGGTTTTGAAAAAATATTGAATGTTGCACAAGTTCTCGCTAAAGCCTCTTTAATTCTCGCGGAAGCTTACTTATTTCTGAATTCGCAATTTTCGAGCGTTTTCGAGGAAGAAAAAGGACTGTAAATTTATGAAAAGCTCTCTCCAACCTCGCGCAGAACTCTATTTTTTGTGACAGCGCATGCAGGGAGGACTTGCCAAGTATTAGGCTTTTGCCTCGACTCCGACTCGTACTGCAGCTTTCACACTCGGCCAACAAAGTGCTAGTTAGGGTCCTTATATCACAAATGACTATTCTTTGGTCAATTTGAAATACCTCAAGTCATCCACATCCACCTAAAAACGAAGATCGGTGTTTAAAAATGAACTTTTGGATATTATTTGTCACCATTACAGTTTCTTGAGAAAAGACATTTTCTTGGATCATAAAAATATTGTATCGTCCCTATTTGTACCGGTATTTTCTTCCCTCAATGCTGATTTTTTCCGTGAACCTTATTATATTTTAAAATTTATTTTGAAGCACACTGTCTCGGCAATATATCATAATTTACAACTTTGAAATGCGAAGTTTATCTTCGTTGAATTTCGAAGTTAGTTTGAAATGACCCAAATGTCCGTAGTAAGTGACAGCTTTCATACATGCAGTTTATTAAGAAAAGTAATGCAATTTTCTGCAGATTACACAGTTCGGATTTAATAGGATCGTAATACATGATTGTGTCTATTATTAGATAATATCTCTCCATCTATATGCAACACTCAATATATGTAGTGGAATGCTTGCAGCCTTTAACTAGGATCAAGTTTCCATTATACTCTGCAAGCTTCTACAAATACCGAAGCAAGCATACATTTCCATAGAAGAATAAATCTTCTAAAAAGGAAATTTTGGTAAACCAATCACGAATTATATTCTCAAAACTATAAACAAGACTTTCAAAATATTTTTAAATACCTGTAAATGTACTTTCATTCTGTTTACTAGATAGGTAGAAACAAAAATAATACTATCCGTAAACGTAAAACAACCATTTATAGAGATTGAAATATTCAGAAGATTTTAATTTAACTCTTTGGATCTTTTAGTACATAAATCACCTCAATTTGCTCGAAGAAAACCAAAGTACGATATTTCAACCAATAGTTTAGGAGGTAAGAGGCCAAAAATAAAGAACAAATTTGGGGGGGGGGGGTCTACCCAATACTCAAATCAACTAAAAAGCAGTTTCTAAAAAACAGGTTTTTTTTGTTTTATTTAATAGTGCGAATTTAAGTCGAACTTTATTTCACGAGACCTACTTAAATCTATTAGCGACTGATGATCAAATTTACCAAACTGGTATACGTCTTCTAATTATAAATTCGATAATTTCAAGCATTTAAACGACATACGACGTGTTAAACTGAGCCAATACATATGCTGTTATTTAGTTGCCAACCTACTACATTTGAGCCACTTGTGCCAGAAATTACTATCAGATTATTCGGAGGATATGCATATTACATATAAATCAAATCCTCGTTGACGAAGGAATCAAGGGAAGATAATATCTGCGTTCCAAATGACTCTATCATATAATTACGTAAACCCAATAAATTAATCAAAGAATATATTAGCTGCATATAATGAAGTTTAAAAAAATGCAATAAATTTACATTTTAATAATAAATGTCTTAATAAAAAATATAGAAAATTCAGATCAAATGGTTTTTATTCAAATTCTTTTGGATATTCTCATAAACTATTGACCATTTATTTCTTATTTTTAAATCATTAAAAGAGCCAGTAAAGATTCATGACTATAAATTTTAACTGCACTTTATTTCCTGAATTTTCGAATTATTATTAATTTAAAAAAGTAAGCAAACGTTAATAATACCTGTAATTACTGTTGCCATAATAATGAAACTATATTGGAACTTTTTTAAATGCATAGTGTTT
The DNA here is from genome assembly GCF_010883055.1 of Belonocnema kinseyi. Taxonomy (NCBI): domain Eukaryota; kingdom Metazoa; phylum Arthropoda; class Insecta; order Hymenoptera; family Cynipidae; genus Belonocnema; species Belonocnema kinseyi. The sequence continues at coordinate 106,428,416 of NC_046660.1, read as the reverse complement.
TGAACTTATATTATTATTACTATAAATATACATTAGACACAGCAACTAAAAGTATTAAAACTCAATTTACATTATCAATTTCCACTTCATAACTTTTTGGGTTACATATCTTTGAAATTTTTCTTGTGGACATTTTGAAAATCGTCGTATGAAGCTATTCTATCATTTAACTGGAATTTGTGTCTAATTTTGGCTATTTTAGTTTATCCATTTCATTATACTTCTTATTACTACGTATTCACAGAAGAAAAACTTGCCGATTTCAAATTCTTACTTTAGATTCAATCATAAGATAGTGAAAAAGCAGACCACTAAATTAAAGAAATATTTGCAAGTTTTGCGACTCAGAAGAATATTACGTTCTAAACCGCCCGCTTCTCGGGTATTCCAAGAATTGAGTGCATCCAGAATACGTGATAGTTTTACGAAAGATAATCACAGAAATTTTAGAATCCTTCTTAGAAATTAATTTCTGCATACCATCTGTTTTTATTGGTATAATATAGTATATTAAGGTCGCTCAAATTAAAAAAAAAGAGTTTCTTTCATTTGTCGCGGAAAGAATCAAAAGGTTTGAACACAGTGAAAAAAACATCAGCGAATTTTTTTTTTAATGTTCAGACAAAGACAGGTTCTCACGAGGGTTAAACCAAAAAGCGTATTCAGTCATTACTCATACCTATTAAATTTATAGTTTTGCGATTGTTATACACAAAGTAATTGCTGGATTGAAAAATGAACCAAACCATTGCATTCACATCGAAAATATCTCGATGCGGGTTTTTTAACTATTCTTTCAACAATTACGGAATTTGTTGTTTAGCGTACATCGAGATTTTTCGGAGACAAATCTAGTGATATTTTCAGTTTTTCGATAGGACTATTAGTTTTTTTTTAATTAATTACATAAGGTTCAAATTCATATCCACAGGTATACAGCAAATGTACGATAAACATCAAATGATGTAATTGTTGAAAAAATGGTTTTAAGAAAAAAACCGCATCAAGATATTTTCAAAAGGAATGCAATGGTTTAGTTCATTTTTTAATCTGGCAATTGTTTTGCTTAAAAAAATTGCATAACTATAATAAGTAATGAAATTGTTTACAAAATTGTTTACACCAAATCTAGTGATATTTTTATATTTTGGCCTGACTATTAGTTTTTTTTTTTTTTTTTAATTAATTAAGCAAAGGTTCAAATAATCCATGCCTGTGGCAAATTTCAAGTTCGTCCCTTTTTTCAGTATCGCCCCTTTAACAAACCCATTTCCTCCTAGAATATGTATTTTTTTAAGCTTGGAGTAGACAATTTCTAAAATTTCTAATATCGCTTCTTCAACAAACACTTTACCTTCTTTAATGTCCCCTTTTTTACTTCTTGGGCCAGGTGGAAAGGGCACTTTCTCGCCCACGTAAAGGCACAAAATGATTGACGTTAACAGAAAGAATGAAAGATAAAGTTTACATCGATTCCAGGTGAAAGATTCCCCGCAACAAAAATTAAGACTGCAGATAAACTTGACATGAATCGAAAATAATTTCTGATTTTTAACCTTGCCTGGATAACACAGGCCGACAAAATTTGACAAAGGTCCGGAACCAGAGACCAGACCTAGTATACCCGAAGGTTTTTGCTGCGCTGAAT
>NC_046660.1:106425527-106426668 GCF_010883055.1 Belonocnema kinseyi | reverse complement strand
TGTATGGTGTTGATTGTGTATACGTTCTTTTTTATTCACAGAAGCTTACGGTTTACCAAACTGGTAGTCAAAGTTTCTCGAAGTCAGTCATTCCCTCGTGACTTTCCTATAAACCCTCTTATATTTTCTACCCACTCCTCGACCACGTTTTACCCAACTGTACATTAATCTTTATCTAAAGTTTTATATATTTTACAATTATGTTTATTAAAATGTCAGCTACCAAGTACAGTATTAATTAAAGTACAGTTCGGTAGACATTGGTATTAATTTGTCATACTTTTATGTTTGTGAATGAGGTATTATCGAATTTCGTTTTACCCAATTAGAAATGAAACTTTATCAGAATGTCTATATGTCCCGAGTTTACCCAACTGAGTTTGATAAAGTTTCTCGAATTATTTTTCTCCGTGTAGCTAGTCATAGCCGCTAAACTCTTTAAACGTTTATCCAACACTTTTTTTTGTGATTTTTTTATATTACAGTTGGTCAGGCATTGTTTACAATCTTATTATGCACAATCTTTTTTTTTAACGTTTTTTATTAACAGCCTCACGCAGCCTCTAGCTCTAGCATCAGCTGAGTGCGGTGTTGCCACGCTCAATGCTTAAGTAGTATACCATGTATACGTATATCATAGATTTGTTTGTGTTGCGACTAAGAGTGTATATACCTAATCAAAAGTTTTAAACAAACGTTAAAAGAAACGCAGTAGCATTTTGGATCTGCCTGAAATATAATATAATTCTATAAAGTTACGTAGAAAATGTTTCATTTCAGAAAAATTAAAAAAATGTAATCCAAGTACTCATTTTTATTTATGACTTTCGACGTTAAGAATATCAAGCTATTTTTTTTTAATGTCCAAATATGGCTTAAAGTAAGAAAATTCTTACGAAAATAATATACTCTAATTCTTCAGTAATTTTACATACTTTTTGAATCGTTAAACTGATACACTGCAGAGCTCTGTTGCCTCATATATATTTTAATGTGTTCTAGATATATTTTTAAATATGATTTAAATTAAAAGAATGACACGTACAGTCTGTCAAGTTAAAGCGTGGGTGGCTTTACTCGCAGTCAGTAAGGTGTATCGACATGATTTTGGTGTCAAAATATTAAGAAGAGCTCCCTCTTT
>NC_046660.1:106422589-106425427 GCF_010883055.1 Belonocnema kinseyi | reverse complement strand
TGCTCGACACCTTGACAAATGTAATTCCATGTAGAAACATGCGTTTAAATAAAATATTTTACCAAAAAAGTTACCCACGCTTTAACTTGACAGACTGTACCATTAATCGAAGTTGGCGCCCGTGATATACGAGTAAGTCTGAGTGCTGCCATTTTAGTGATTTTTGTCATTTTAGAGGTTTTCTTACTAAACTTTTAGCTTTTTCTTACGTTAAGTCTGATGAAAAAATTGTTTTCCACGTATTTAGTAGGAAAACTGCGTTTAATTGGCTTTGAGGAAATTTATTATTTGTAAGAAATGAAAAAAATTGTTGCGTAAAATAAATTCTTTTGTATTCCCATAACCTTATATCCTCGTGATCATCACTTTTTCGTAACTTGTTCCTTTTTTAAATTAAAATTAAAAATTTTAATTGTTGATATCTTAGGTTGTTAAAAATTTTTAGGTATTGAGTGTGATGAATGAAAATTCATAAATGTCATAAATGGTCAAATTTCAAAAACTATTCTAGATATCGAAAAACTGCTCAGCATGTATTGGCAATATGTTTACAAACTTCTGACTAAAATACGTAATAATCAGTTGAATGGATAAGGCTGCCGAGATGAGCACAGGTAAAAAAATTAAATTTCTAACAATTACTGAACAATTATAAATTTCGTATTCAGGAGAATAAAATATATTTCTATAAAATCTTACAGAAAATGTAGTATCGGCGAAGTCCAATGGATCTAGCTACTCCTTCGATTTAGAATTAAAATGGTAAAATCAAAATTTTAGTTGAATAATACGATACCAATTAATTAAATTGAAAAATAAATAAATTTAATTAATTATTAGCAAAAAATATTCAGACAAATTAATTGAATTTTTTATATTTTGTAAATCGGTACTTATTCAATTTGGAAGAATTAGAATTTAAAACTTGACTTGTTATCTTAAAAATCATTCAAATTTAAGAATTTTTTATGTATAAATCTTTAAAATTGACAAGTTTTAAATTTATCAAATTAAACCTTGAAAATTATGCAAGTTTCACTATTAAAACGATTTCAATTCTGATGATAGACAATACAAATTTCTTCAATGTGGAAGATGTAGAGTTGAAAACTTAAGTTTAGATTTTCAAAATTATGCAGCATTTTTATTTATACATTTTTAATATTGTAGAGTGTTTAATTGTGATTATTTAAAATTGAATTATGTAAAAAAACATTCGAAACTACATGCTAAATTGAGATGATGGTTGCATCAACTCGGCAAGCGCTCGAAACCGCGAAAAAGCATTGTCCAGCCGGGAAAATCTATCGATAAAAAAAAGTGGTCGAAACGTAAAATAAAATATACATTCGTATCCAGCTTGACGCGTCAGAAAAATTTTTCTAATGAAACTTTTTTATTCGATAATTATTACTTAGATAAACAATAAAAACTTAGAGAATGTTCCGATCAAAAACCGATGTTTTGTAAAACACAACTCGCGATTATTCGGCCGTTTGTAGATACAAATGCTTGAAATTTGTATAGTGTATTTTCAATATCTAAGCGATGATTATAAACAACGTACTTTGTTTAAAACGCAAATATGATTGTTTTTATTTAATAGCAAATAGATTCCAAACGAAACCCACGTTTTGCCAACTTCGACCATTGGGACAGTCATCGAAAAAATATTAGTTGAAATAACTTGCCGCGAGAAAGTTGTTCACTAGACTTTGAGAAAGTTTTTTTGAAAATTTGAAGAGAATTGATCAAAAATTATAGAAATGGCAGCAAGTTGAAGTCAAAACACGCTGCCGCTGGAGCATTTTGTTGCTATTTGCCGCTGCAGCGGCAGCGTCTGTTGACTTCAATTCGCTGCCATTTCCACAATCTTCGTCCGACTTTCTTCAAATTTTCAGAAAAAAAATTTTTTAAGTCTAGACAACAACTTTCTCGCAATAAGATACTTCAACTAACATTATTTCAATCACCGTCCCACTGGTCGAAGTTGGCAAAACGTGGTTTTCGTTCGGAATCAATTTGCTATTAAATAAAAACAAACATATTCGCGTTTTAAACAAAGTGCGTTATTTATTGTCATCGGTTATATATTGAGAATAAACTACACAAATTTTAAGCATTTTTATCAAATAAACGGTCGAATAATCGCGAGTTGTATTTTACAAAGATCGATTTTTGATCGAAAAATTTTCTACATTTTTATTGTTTATCTTAAGTAATAATTATCGAATCAAAAAGTTTCATGATAAAAATTTGTTGGCCGCGTCAAGCTGAATACGAATGTATATTTTATTTTACGTTTCGACACTAGTTACATTTCAATTGCACATATTAAAAATTAAAGTATCTTTGATTGCAAATCTTGAATAAAGACTTATTTCAATAAGAGGTATTCAAAATGTTCTCAAGTTATGTGTGTTATTCATATTTTCATATACACAAGTTTCATGCAATATAATTAATAAATCCTGCAAAGCGTGTTAGCTTGCATATTCGATATAATTCCTAAAATTTTAACCTAATTTAATTCCAGAGATTGTATATAAACCTAATTTTCAACTTTTTAATGCTTAATTTTAATGGCTTAAATATTTTACAACAAAAAGATTTTAAAAAATTAGACGATGCAAACATTTAAAATATTAAAAATTAAATATTTGAGGGTTTCAAGGGTAGGAAATTTTTAATAAAAAATTATCCAATGTTTTTATTTACTTCTCATAAATTTAAAAACCCGCTCATCAATTTAATGTTACAATAAAAATGTTTGCTGAAACGAGCGTTAATATTGTTAAAAGCGTGCATGTATGAGTATGTGTACGAAATTGTATTCTG
>NC_046660.1:106421132-106422489 GCF_010883055.1 Belonocnema kinseyi | reverse complement strand
TGTATATAGAGCTCCAAGGAGATTATGCTGAAAAATAAAAAAAAATTTACCCAAAAAAAATTGTTTTTATACTTCATTCTAAGGACTTATTGAACTACCCTCGTAACATTTTTTCGAAAAAAAATCTTCTTGATTTCAAATTGTAGATTTCAAATTATTTATGTCTTACGCTCCTTTTGAAACTTCCTGACGTTTCAGTACACATGCGTTTTTTTACACATTGATTTGTTTCATCAAATCATTTTATAAAAATCTTCTTCGTTACGATGGAAATCGAGCCATAGGTCTTCTGATTGCCGGTCGAGTACTTTTACCACTAAGCTACTACAGAGATCGATAGAGGAATCTTTTATCAGAAATTTATGCTGTCTTTAGCAAGGTGTCACGTTTTTATGCAAGTCAAATTTACAAGGAATCTGCATTGCCATAGAAGATGATAATGACCAATGAATGGAGATATCTATCACCAACCGCGAAAATGGAAATCAACACTATCGATCTAAGTTAACTCCTCAAATAACAGAAATTCTTAACATCTTTTCAGACTGAATGGAGCTATAAATTAGAAAAAAAGTTTCTTACGATTTTTCTGGAAAAAGATCTTCTCCTTTGACTGGAACATAAGGGGTCCAACTTTTTGGTGATCAATCTCATACTTTTGTTACTTATTCATATATCTTTGATTAATATTTATTCTGGAATATAACATGATGTTAAAATTGTTACATTTGGTATTTTAGAAGTTTTAAATAATTTTTTTAAGTTGAATTTGTAATCATTAACTACTATCCGTAACAATAAATAATTATTATAGCGACAGAAATTCAGCATATGAACATCGGTTTCTCAGAAGTGATCGTAAATTTCTCAGTTATTTGCGGCTCCTGCTTGAGTTTACAGTAAAGTTTTAATGGCCAGTTGCAACGACTGCATTCGCAGTTAAATTAAAACTAAGTCTTACACCATTAAGTTGGCCCTCCTAGCAGTTTATCGATCATTGATAATTCCAATTATGAAACAAATTTTGTTTTATTTTTTTTATTTTTATGCCTTGAGTTTCTTCATATGTCACATATTCGAAAAGAATTATAAATACCTTGATTAATTAAGATAATTTCCAAAATAAAATACAACTACAGTCTGTCAAGTTAAAGCGTGGGTGGCTTTGCTCGCAGTCGGTAAGGTGTATCGACATGATTTTGGTGTCAAAATATTAAGAAGAGCTCCCTCTTTCATGCTTTTTGATTTAAAATTTAGTTTGCTTTCAATTCTCATCTTGTTACCACGTTACAAAAAATGAGTTCCGTATATGTAGGTGCAATCTCCTAAACCCATGTTTCGAGAAACAACCCCAGAG
>NC_046660.1:106416656-106421032 GCF_010883055.1 Belonocnema kinseyi | reverse complement strand
TAGTCGGGAGTGGTGCTGACTGAAAACAGATGATTTGGAGCGATTCGCGCGCCATCTGTTGGTCATTCTAAGGACTTATTGAACTACCCTCGTAATTTAGCATATTTGAGGTATTTTGAAAATTTTTTTGTTTTTGAAAATCTGATTGTCTAAAATGGTTAACTTTTTGACAATCACACACAAAGTGTGATTGTTAAAATAAAGTATGTTAATTAACTTAATTAATTCTTATATTTCATAAATAAACCTTGCATAAAGTTTAACTTCTTATTAACTGTAATTATAAAATAATTAACAAGTATTGTTAACAGACTTTAGCACTTTTAATTAATCGTGTACTTTAGACAGGAAAAAGTGTTCAGGAACTGGAAATGCGAGAAGTGTTCTTTAATTGATCCTTCTGAGGAAATAATTCTGCTCAGAATAAAGGCGATAAGGCAATTATTCTAGGTTCTATTGTATTTTTTAATGTAACTAATTACGTTTTACGGTTACTGATGTTTAAAATGGTTCCGTAAAATGAAATTCTGGCAAGCAAAAAACTAATTTCAGGAATAGATTGAGTGGGAAGCAGGCGCACTTCGAATGTGTATATTAAATAAACTTCCTGGTAGGAGGCACAAATTTAAACATTAGAAAAATAACGGAAGGTAGAAGAAAAACCCAATTATAAACCAAGTATTTAAATTTTTATTCAAAGAAATAAATTTTTAACTAAAATAATGAATCGCTAACTGAAAAAAAATCATTTTTAATGAAGTCGTTCGACTTTAGAATAAATAGCCAATTTTTTTACTAATTTACTACATTTTTGAGCCGCAAATACAAATGTTCTACAAAATAGTTGAATTCTCAAACCGAAAATAAGAATTTGCAACTAAAAAAGTTGATTAAGCTGCCGGATCAAATAAGGGCACATAAAAATATTTCTCTGGAAGTGGGTAGACTCTTAAAGGTTTTCAAAAACATTTTCAAATTTTCATTTTTAAATATTATATCTAGATGTAGAATTTCATTGCCCATCTTTTTCTTCCAGGCAAAAAGCTGTAGATTTTTTAGTTTTCTCATTAAAGTGAAAATACTGGCTTTAAAAAAAAATCAATTTTAATTCGTTTTTCCCTTCAACTCCTGCTTAGTCAACTAGTTTTTCGGATTTTTCAATAAACTTCGCAGGGAATGTAGTTTGAAATGCCCTTTGACTAATAGGGCAAATTTATTTTAAAAATTTATTTTAAAAAAATGGTTAATTTTTTTCTGATGCATGGCACTTATAGGACTTCTCTAATTTTCAGCGTTTCGTTTATCGAGTGAATTTTGAGCAACAAAAAACCTTCAGCGAGAAAGTTGATAACGAGCGTAAAAGGAGTATAATGCATAACTAAATATTAGTGCATAGTGTAAAATAAATTATTCATTTAATATTATGTAAAATAGAATAATTCTATTTTTGAGACAAACTGTACAAAAGTAAAACAAAACATAAACATCTAATAGTTGAGATTGAACGGATTTATAATTCTGCGAATTTTTTAAAGCTTCAAATTCCTGGAATTGAAAAAAGGAAAACATTAAGAAAGCACATTTGTTTTTCATTCCTGTTGTAATAGAGCGTTAGTATTTCTTGGCAGAATATTAATACTTCTTGACATAATATTGCATTAATAAATTAATTTATATTATGAACTATCATTTACTAATGCATAATACTATGATAGCACCTGATTATTTGATTAGTTTTTATTGTTAGCGCCGGTGAACTGCATTATAAATTGGATCTGAGACCCCCGTTACTGTCCGCGCGTGAGTCGCCCGACCGCGATCGACTTGAGACGTTAATAATTTCTTGAATATCAATTCGACTGGGCTAAAATTTTTTCAGATAACTTCTTTGTACTGTTTTTAACAACTTTCTTAATGAAAGCTTTTTTTTGTTCAAAATTCGCTTGAAAAATGAAACGCTCGAAGTTAGAAAAGTCCGATAAGCATCGCGCATCAGAAAAAAATTAAAAACTTTATTAAAAATTTTATTAAAATATCCTAAAAACTGACTGAATAGGCACGAGTTGAAGTAAAAAACAAATAAAAATTGATTTTGTTTGCCAGTTTTTTCGCTTTAATCCGAAAAGTAAAAAAGCTACAGCTTTTTGCTTGGAGAAAAAACATGCGCAATGAAATTCCACATCTAGATATATTCTTTGAAAATCAAAATTCGAAAACGATTCGAAACGAAAAGGGGTCTTCCTACTCCCGACGAAATAAGTTTATGTGCCCATATCCGATCCGGCATCATCTTTCGACAATATTTACTCAGTTCGAATTTAATTGGAAAAGAAAGGGAAAAACTGTGAAGCCTGCGATGAATAAATAAATTGGAGGGGTGGGAAAGGGGATAGGATTTCAAAAAACTATCTTACGGTATAGGTTTTATGTGAAAATTGAGCTTCGCAAATTTCATCCAATCTCAACTTTTTCGCGCTCAGTGATTTTGAAAAGCATGGATTTTACATTGGTGCCTGTCCCAGTAAAAATTCTTCGACTTGTGCTCGACTTGGTTATGTCTTGAGTTTGTCTCCAAGACATCGATGTCTGGCTGCGTCTCAAAACTGAGTCGAGACATAGGCCTTCGTCTCACTTTTAAGGCCATGACAGGTAAAACGGCGTTAACTTGTCTCAAGGCGAGCCTCGTCTTGGCTGAGATGATCGGCGCGAACTTGCCCCAATACGAACCTTTTTCGGCTGATAAATGAGATTAAAATTGGTGAATGAAAAATTTGTTATTAATAAATTAGTTATTTTTAATTAAAAAATTCAGAATCTGTGGGTCTGAACAAGTTTAACCCTTAACAATTTTCTTCAAAAAAATAAATTTAGAAATACGTAAAAACAAACAACATTTTCGGTATCCTCGTCAAACAAGTATAATACAAATGAATCATTAACAAAGATTAGCTTTTATGGCAGTCAGAATGACTCAAGAGATAAATTTATGTCTTCAAGACATAGAAACTTGTCACCAAGACATGAATTAAAGTCTGGATCCATCTCAAAACTAAGAAATGCTCAAGTCGAACTTTTCGACTTCAGAATGTCTTGATTGTGGGCAATTCAAGTTGAGCTCAAGTCGAAGCATTTTTACTCGGGTGTCGTAGTTTTATCCATTGTCACCTGAAAAGTAAGGACGAGTTCGTTAGACAGTTATTTTGGATACAAATTCAAAAAGTTAGAGAATTTTCAACATTATTCTCACCATTTCTAATCGCTCGTGCGCGCGAGGCTTGCTTCGCGGACAAGTTTGAGCGCGCCTAGGTTGCACGTTTGTTGGCTGTCGCACTCTACGCTTCGCGCTCGATGATGTATTTACCCCGAAGTACATGCACGGTCTTTTTACTTTCGACACTTGTGCACATACCTTTTAAAATTAAAAGTTATGTGACTTGGAGATTGTGAATACTTTTTATTAAAGCTACTTCAGCCTGAACTAAATAATTCTTATCACATGTTTCGTGCTTCGCACTCGATTAAACTTGAAGTTAAAACAAATTTGATTTTTCAATGATTACCGTAATATTTGTTCCTTATTTGGCATTAATATTTATTTCCAACTAAAACATGTATCATTTCAATAAATATATATCCCTTTGTTACTATTAAAAAAAGTACGCATGCTATCACAATAATTATTGAGAGAAGACAATGAAAATAATGTCTGTTTCAATATCAATGCATATCATAAATTGTAATAATAAATGTTATATACACTAGATATAATAGTGTTGAACATAATGTAGAAAAGTGTTCATTAAAGCCGATGAAGCTTAAATGAAAGAGAATTCACAATCACCAAATTATCGAGCACGTAGCGCAAGAATTAAATAGACGCCTAATAATGTTACAATGATCAATAAAGTACCATACAATTTTTTCCATTCAAGTTGCTACAGTAAGCACCATATTGCGCTGACAAACAGCTGCATACAATAAAATCTGTTTAACTTTTGTTTTTAGTGCTTCGTAGACCTGAAAACATCTTACGTGAGGAAAGGTTTCGACCGCGTACCCGGCACCCTCATAAAATACACCCGAATAAAAATGCTTCGACTTGAGTTCGACTTGAATAGCCCCCAATCAAGACATGCTGAAGTCGAAAAGGTCGACTTGAGCATGTCTCAGTTTTGAGATGGAGCCAGACTTCAATTTATGTCTTGGAGACAAGTGTATATGCCTTGAAGACATAAATTTATCTCTTGATTCAAATTTTCATGACTCCAATACGAGCGGTTTATAACTTTAAGTTTATACCTGTCCTAAAAAAAGGGTCATTCTGACTGCCATAAAAGCTAATCTTTGTTAATGATTAAACAATCTTGTATTATTTT
>NC_046660.1:106398837-106416556 GCF_010883055.1 Belonocnema kinseyi | reverse complement strand
TATTTTCATTTAATTATTTGAAATTTTTCATTCATCAATTTTAATCTCATTTATGAGCCGAGAAAGGTTCGTATTAAGGCAGGTTTCTTTGAAGCAAGTAAACGTCGTCTTAGCCAAGACAAGGCTTGCCTTGAGACAAGTAAACGCCGTTTTACCTGTCGTGGTCATAAAAGTAAGACGAAGGCTTATGTCTCGACTCAGTTTTGAGTAGAAGCCAGACATCAATGTCTTGGAGACGAACTCAAGACATGACCAAGTCGAACTCAAGTCGAAGCATTTTTACTCAGACAGCATTGAAAAATGATTGCCCCCACTTCCAACTTTACATAATTAATACACGGCTTTTAGTGACTTTTGTTTAATTTCTTAAATTTTCAGCTCGATATCTTAATTATTGTTGTTTTTCCGAAAAAATTTCAGTGAGCCTAAAAATGATGCTTTCAGATATTTGCTTTCGGCAGTTTTTGTCTATGATTGTTTATATTTTGCGCCAATATTGGCTACTTTTTCTGAAAACTAAGGCTACTTTATTGGTGCAACACAGCACTTTAAATTGTGTAATTTTAGTTACTATTCTAGAAACCAAACCCATTTTTAGAGGACCACCTTGTAGTTTTTTACGAGAACTTTTGAACTGACAATTAGCATAAAGCTTTCACTAATGCAAATGTCCTTCAAAAGATGAATGTGTTTCAATAACAAAGATTACGACTACGGTTTTTATAACATGGCTAAATAAATTAAACTTAGAGAAGAGGAATAACGAGTTGAAATACGGAATTACAGTCTTCAAAAGAATTGCTCAACATTCGCTTTCTCTACGGCGAAATTGATAGCCTTCAATAATGAAATACGACTCTGATTAAAAAAAAATTTCCTTAAAGCTTCAGTGATCTTGATTAATGTATAATAAATAAAAAGAGAAAAATTCGTTCAATCACAATGTTTTTTAGTGAAAGGTGAGAAAAAATTATTCAGAACATTTTTATGGTCCCAATATTTTTTCTTAATATTTTCAGTCATCACTTAAATTTTGCAATCGAAATTGACATTGGAAGATTCTTTAAATCAGTGTTTCTGTCAGACGAATTCCACTACGCAGATTGATTCCAAAATAAACGTTTTAAAAGTGTTCTATTACCATGAAAATAACCACGTCGACTCAAACACTTAGGTGCATTTACATAAAAATCAGAACAGCTGTTACTAATCGACATATGGGGGCCGTTTAAAAACTACGTCACGTTATTTCGAAAACTTTTTCCAACCCTCCTCTTCTTCGTCACAGATATTACACAAAACTTTATCCTCCCAGAGTGACGTCACAAATGCGAATACCTCTCATCACACCTTAAGTTTAAATTTATTTTTTGATTTTCTTTGGTAAACGACTAAAATAAAACATAGAACCATAATATTTTAACGGACTTCTCCGCCAAAAATGCTATAAAAACAGGGGAAATAGGAATTAAATGAATTTATTGAAATAAGAGTAATGTATAGTTACCTTATTAAATTCAATATGAAAAGATTAAGATTCAAAATAGAAATATATTGCATTTTCAAACAAATATTTGAACTTTTGACCAAAAAATAATTTTCTACTAAAAGCAATGAATTTTAAAAAAAGATTGAGTTTTAAAGCTAACAAGGCAAATATTTCAGAAAACAGTTGCATCTTTAGCCTTTAGTTAAATTTTTAAGATAGTAGATAAATCTTTAATCGAAACATATTAAATTTTACCTAAACAGTTGCATTTTAATCCAAAAAAATTGGCCCCCTTCTAAGGCACACTCTCATAGCGCGCCGTGCGCGCGGCTCGCAAGTTTAAGCGCGCCTAGCGCGCGCGACTTTTGGTTCTCGCGCTTAGCGCTCGATAATATATTTATATCGCGTTCCGCGCTCGATAATGTACTTATCACGCACTCGGCGCTCGGTCTTTGTATATTCCTTACACTTGTGCACAGATTTGTTTAAACTAAAGGTTAAAACATCGACAACAGTAATTTAGTGATAATGACTTCTTTTTTGTTGAGGCTCCTTTGGCTTTAACGAATACATTCTCATCTCGTATCTCGTGCTTTGCACTCGAATTCGTATCTCAACTTGTATATCAGTTCAATAAATGTATATTAGAGTGAAACTCTTCAATAGCCTTCCTTCCTATACCCCTTCCGCGAATTGACACCGCGCCGCATGTAGGTGTAAGTGGTGCTGTGCGGGGTGCGCGGGATCTGCGGCTGTCACTCAGGTGCAGTCAGGCGTTAACAAAAAAAAACGGAGCAGGCTATAATGAGTTAGTTGCAACCCACCGTTAGTCCCGAAATTGGCGCTATAGAAGAGGTTCACTGTATTACAATTCATAACTTGCATTAATATTAAAATAGGCTAGTTTCATTGTATCTTAAAAAAATGCGCATCGTTTAAAAACAAAGTTGTTATCAGAGATTTCATTGCAACTTTTTCCGGTTTTTCAAAAACTGAATTTGCTCATTTCCAATTTTATTTTTGCGATTTAAAAATTACAGATACGGTCTACACAGCAGTCTAACTGTTTTTTAAACTTCTGAATTAAATCCCTACCTCGGTGACCCGATGAACTTCGATTAATAAGGGTTTGGGGGTTGGGGGGGGGGATTAGTTTCAACCAAGAGTCATAGCTGCTTAGTGTTTTATGCTGAGAAGTTCCCCGAGTCGAAATTTAGACCCTACTTTGAAGTTGCAGCTCCTTATTAGAACCTGCTTTGACGCTATTTAAACTTACAGCCCTTGCTTTAAACCTTTAACTCATAGAGAATGAAACATTAGAGTCTACTTTGAGGCTGTAACACTTCTTTATCATGCTCAATCACAAAAAAATATTTTCTCTTAACTGAAAATGCTGAAAATTGGTATGAGAATGATATTTATAATAGAATTTTTCTACATATTGTCGATTAATAAGTAATTACAAAATTTTTTATCAATAATCAATGAAAGTTTGTGTATTAAACAGTCATATGGGTGATTGAGAAGCACAAAAAATTATAAGAATAAAATATTCTCTATCGCTAACAACAAATATTATGTATGAAATAAAAAATTTGAAAAATATATTGAAATATATTTTTGATAATTATAATATACTTCACAGATTGTCATTGATTTTTTATTACATTATTACAGTTAATTTATTTGCAACTTGATATTATGGAGAAAATCATTTTCTTCAAAGGAACAGTACCACCTTTCCAATGGTTTGATCATTTTTATTACTAAACAATAATAATTTAGAGTTTCTGAAACATTTTTTTAGATAAATATTACTATTTACGTGTCTACCACTTGATTCAGGAGGAAACAGCATTTGTTTTGGTTAGAAAATGTTAACTGTTTTAATTTTTTTATCATATTTACTGGAGAATAAAAACAGCCAAATGTATGAAAAATCATGACTACTCATCTGGAATTTTAAGATGACGAGACAATTGGGTATTAAACCAGTACTGTTATTGTTAATACAAACTTATTTCCTGGTGAACATTAGATTGAATCTTGAACTCAATATTTTTATTTTTCAGTATAATTGTATCAATTATGATGCAGAATTACTTTTTTTTAAAGGTTTGCTTAATAAAAGAGATAAAAAGATATTTTTATTGAAATCAGCAAGTTTGTCATTGTGTTCATTTAAGTAATAAATAACACAGAATCAAATTCAAATATGTAGCCTCAAGTTCTTTTAAAGCGTATAACGTAGAAAACTTCTAAAAAACAGAACCAATGTATATTGAACTCTTCAAAAATCGTTAGCTGAATCGGTTAGGGTGTTCGGCGTTTGGTAAATATTTCAGTGCGTGCGTGCGATCTCGGCTTCGTATCTTAGTACTTGCGGATTTTTCAGTGCACTATGCTTTAGCGTCATAATAAAAAAATTCTATTAATAATATGTCTAAAAAATAACTGCGAATATCCTTGATATTTTTTATCACAGATATTATTTTATTTTTTCTGATAATTAACAAAACTTATTTTTATTCATCCATATTGGTGTGGGATTATAGAGAACCTGCTTTGGTGCCACAAGTCCTACAGTAGTAGTTTGAGCTTAAAAAAGGGTCTAATTTACGCTAAACATGGAAAAACGGCCGATTTCGGACACTTTTAGAGTCAAAGTAGGGTCTAAATTATATTTGCAATTACATTTAGAACCTACTTTACAGCTTCCAACCCCTACTATGGTAGGAGTTATGGCTTCAAAGTAGGGCGCTAATTTCCACTCGGGCCAATCAACCTTCAGCAGCGTTGTGTTAGATGGGAGTTCATATGATCTAATTTTCACATTCCCGACCCGAGTTTTCGAATCTTATTTTATAATTAGCTTTTCAATTTTTTATAAATACATAATTATGACGAAAAAATTGTCATTTTATCTATTGTACGTTCTCGGTGCTCGTCAATAATAGGAAAAGTGTAGAAAGCGCTAAAGTTTCATAGAGTAATATCAGCTAAAAATGTTCCAATATATTATATATAAAAGAACAAAATTGTCCATAACAAATTATTTGTTGAAAAAATGTTTTCTATGTTTTTCCATAATTATAAGTTTTTCTATTTATATTGCGAGAAATTCAAATGGAGAATATATGATATAAAAAAGAATTCTCTTAAGATTAAAATTCTTTATATTATAAACAAATATAATGAACGAATGCAGCAATCAGGCATTTTTCGATAGAAAAATTCGTTTTTTTTCGATGTACATTTTTATAAATTATGAACTTTATGATAATTTTAGCAAAATTCATAATTTGTTGATTAATCTTATGATTTTTCCAAAACAAATTTAATAAAAAAATACATTATTCATGCATTATTAGGCAGAAAAATTCGGGGGTATCAATACCAGTCTTTTCAGTTGGGAACTTTATTAGCATTTCAGCAATATTCAAAATAAATTTATAAATTTTATGATTTCTTTAAATAAACTCAATCAACAAATGCATTATTCAGGCATTTGTCTTCAGAAAGTTTCGTTTTTTCTATGGCAACTTTTTAAATTAGAATATCGAAAAAAAATTTCATCGACAGATGCCCGCGAATAATGCATTTGTTTATTGATTTTCTTTGTAAATATTAAATTTATCGACCAATCATGAATTTTGCTGAAATCATCATGAAACTCCCCATTAAGGTTGTATGTAAAAAGATCAATCTCTGGTTGAATTTTTTGAAGAAAGAACTATATTTAAATGAAATAATGATTTATATCCTAAATCAATTTCAAATTTTTTAACCATACTGATGCGAAGATAATTAATGTCAAAGTTGACTACTTTAACATGTAGTTCATGAACAGTGCATAGGCAATCTTCACATTTTAATTTACAGCAATTAAACGCACTGGTAGAGAAATTTACAAAAGATCGTTATTAGTGCTGCTTGAAAATACAAATTAAAAAAAATATATCAAGTTTTTCCACCTTGTAGTTTCATAGATAATTCAATGGAAAACATTGAAATTTTAGTCACTTTCAAACTGATAAACATAACAGTATCGCATAGCAACAACAATGTTCCCTCTCTCCAGCTTATCTGCTGTACCAAGCTATTCAAACGCACATGAGAGTTGATCAGCCATGGTTAGGTTTTAATTGCGACGTTGCACGATCTACGAATCTGCCGCTGGCATAGTAGTGGTCACTATACGTTTATACACATTCTACGAATTCTATGCCAGTAGCGCACTGAAATCTTCACCATGCGGGTCTGTGAAATTATGTCAATGCAGTATGGCTTGACGGCGCCCCATGGAACTCTACTATTTGTACGGGGATGGGATTTACACACAACCTTAAAAAGACTGACATCGAAAAAATCGAATTTTTCCGTCCACAGTGCCCGAATAATCCATTTGTTTCTTAAATTTATTCTTAAAAATCATGAAATTTATTAAACTCATCATGAATGTTGCCGAATTTATTATGAAGATCTGAATTAAAAGTCTGAAATCGAAACAAAACAGAATTTTTCCGTTGACAGATGCACCACTAATGCATTTTTTAACACACAGAGGGTTAAATTTTACACAAATCTAATACCTTCTCTGATGAAAATGTAAAAAGAACACATTTATATTAAAAGAGGTACATTTTAGCAAAAGAGTTTATTTTCAACCAAATAGTTCAATTTTCTGCGAAAAATATTAGTTCAACTTTTAACAAAATAGTTAAAACATTAATCATTAATATTAATTTTCTAACAAAATAACACTAAATTACAACAAAGCACATACAGTTTTAACTTAAGAAGCTCAATTTTCAACCAGTAATGGAATATTTACATTTTAATTGAAAAAATTAATTTTTAACAAAGTAGTTCATGTCAGAATAAAAAAATGTATACTTTAATTTTCAACTAAAAACCAACAATTTTGAGCCAATAATAGAATAGTTAAATTTTTAGTTTTTGAATTTTGAACAAAAAAAGATGAATTGTCAATAAAAAATTGAATAGTTTAATCTTCAACTAAAAAGTATCAATTTTTAACCAAAACAAAATAGTTAACATTTCAATGAAAAAAATTAATTCTTAAAAAACAAAATTTCACAAATTAATTCAAGTTTTAGCCAATAAAATAAATTTATAATAAAGTAATTCAACTTTCAACCAAGTAGTTACATTTTTAAACAAGTAGTTGAATTTTCAACCCAAAAAAAATGAATAAAAAATAAAAAATTTAGTAATTGAATTTTAAATTAAAAACGATCAACTAAAAAATCGAATGAAGATATAATAGTAGACGCTTTAATTAAAAAGAATTAACTTTCAACGAAAAAAAGTTAGATTTTCTTATCGGGTTCTATTTATTCTGACGAGGAAAAGGGTGAGTTTATGGAAAACAGGAAAGAAAAAAAATTCTTGGAAAAGAGAAAAGAGGGAAATAGAGGCAAGAGTGTGAACTCTGTATTTAGATGCTTTAATATTGAAAAATAAAATCACAAATTGCATCATCACAAAACTTATTAGTCCCCTACCTCTGACAGTGTGACATAGTTTTAGAACGATCATTATATAAAATGATTTACATATTCATTTATTTCATGCTACATGCACTTTCATGAGAAAATCCATAAAAGTTGCTTACAGTTTGAACCAATAAAATTTCTTAATTATCACATCAGTTATTGTCAACTGGATATCGACAATCTGTGGTAAACTATAAATTATTTTCTGGAAATACAGTAAAGTTAAGTGATATGTCAACATTTGAGAATCTAAAGCGTCCTTCGAATGCAATGTCATATCTCAAAACATGATTAGTGAATTGTGTAGACTTTAAACCAGACTAGAGAAACCTATTGTTTATTTTGGAGACTCGTTTTGAGGAATCTATTATTGAAATATTTCGGATAAATAGAAGATATATTTAGGACTCAAATTCTAAAATGAAAACTAGAGCAAGAGCGTTTCTTTTTTTATCACTTTTATTTTACTAAGATTATTTAAATATTTATAAATGAGAAATGCTTTTCTGGTTGCAAATTAAAAACCAGTTGGCATCTTTGGAAGTCGCCACTTTAGTTTTGTGGTCAAGGATGGCAACCATTGTAGGTACTAAATTACATTTGGAATGCTAAGACCGACGGCATAGCGTTCTATTTTCACGGGTGGTCATAATGTTCGGTCAAAATACGATCGTCTAAATGTTCAAATTATGTATAAAATTCCAGTTGAATTGTCTCGCCCACGTTAAAGCACAAAATGCTTGACGTTATTGTCAAGGAAAATGAGAAAAGAATGATGTCAGCAAGATATATAAAAACCTATTGTTCTTGGCGACAGTTGGCAAGCTGATTTCTCTGCATATAAAGATTTAGATTTTAAATTACTTAAAGTTGAAAACAAGATTCACTTTAGAATTTTCTACTTTGCTTCTAAGTTTCAGATAACTAAGTCACTATCATAAAACATATTGATGATATCAAATCGGATGTTTAAAATGCCATAAACTTTTTTTGCGCAGTTTATATACTATACATATACACTCTAGGCAATCTGTTTCTTCTTTTCGTGAAAATTTTCGACTATTCTTGTCGAAAAATTGGTGATTAATTTCTCTTTACCTGTGATAAGTGTGGGGGAGGAGGTCGCTATTAAAAAAAATTTATTTCAACCTGAGAGCTTTTAAAAGAGCGTAAATGCTTGTTCAGATCTAAGGAATTTCGTTACACAAAGAAAGACAACGATATCCATTGTTTGTCTTCTTTGGCAAGCTTTAATCATAGATGACAGAGGTTGCCTGTTGATCCAAAAACTTTACCTTGCTTGCCAAATTTTGATCAGTTCAGAGCAGACTGAAAAATATTCTTGGGTATTGATCTTATCACTTCTTTACGGATCATTGAATTCGAACATCTGATGGTTAACTTTATAGTCTACTTCGAGATATTCGAGAAAAGATCCCTCAAGTAGAAATAGTACATTTAAGCGAGACAAAAGTTGGGTCAGCCTGTCAGACCTTAAGATAGATGTGTCAGACAATAGGTCGTCTTGAATGATTGCGCTATTCTTCCAATTGGATTAAAATAAATTAATTGCTAAATTTCTATCTCTTTTATTGTAGTCGACTTAAAACTATTTAAATTTGGATTAACAATGAAATTGTGTGAGATCCTTTAAAAACTAAGTCGCGTTGCCAGGGAGTTGTTCACGTAGAATATGACATCACACATGGAAAATATAAATAAGATCAAAAATTTTTTTAAATGCTTGAAGAAATTAAAAGTATTGATTATGTTTCACAAGTAAAGAACCTAAATACAAACTTCACACACTGTCCTCTATTTCCCTCTTCTGTCCCTTTTTATTGAATCCTTATTTTTTTCTCTGTTGTCAAGTAACTTCTAGTTTTTTTAGTCTTTTCTCTTTATTACGAACGAAATTAATAGAAGCCAACAAAAAAATTCAACTATTTTTCGTTGAAAACTATTTTTGGTTGAAAATCGGAATTCTTGATTGAAAATTTTGCTGCTTTGTTAAGTGTGGAACTGCTGAGTTATTAATTTATTTTATTAGATGAATATTCATCTCATCAATTCAAAATTTAACTAGTTTGTTAAAGATTCGTCTTTTTTTGTTGAAAATTAATTTTTTCAACCGAAAATTTAAAATGTTTTTGGATTAAAAATGCCTTGTTTTTAGTAGAATAGTTTTTGATGAAAATTCAAATGTCTTCTGAAAAACGTATCTCTTTAGCTTGAAAATTTGACTACTCGTATTTGGTTCAAAGTTCGTCTGATTTCTCGAAAGTTCAACTATTTTATTGTAAATAGAACAGTTTGATCTAAAATTATGATTTTTTTTTGGTTCGTTCAACATTGAGGTATTTGGTTGAAAATTTGTTGTTGTTGTTGAAAAATCCTGTTTTCATGTTTAAAATTCAACTGTTTTGTAGAACAGTTTTTCCAAAATAGTGTGTTTTATTTTAGGTGTTTATGAAATGAAATAGAAGAAAAAACTTTGACTTAAAACGGGCGGGCGCACTCGTAATAGTGATGTCACCCTGGGGAGTTCAAGCTTTATGTGATGATCTGTGACGAAGAAGAAGACGATGAAGAAGAAGAATGGCCCCTATTTGAAAAATTATCCCACATCATTTATCGTTTTGCAATTGCAATAATAATTCAATTTAACGAAGTAAGGATTTTAGAATGATGAAAAAATCAGATTAGAAAACTCTTAAGCTTAGAGAATTTATTCGAAAATGATTCAATATGGAAAATTTATAAAGTAAAATGTTATAAAAACATTCACTCTTACTCTTATTTTGATCAAATGCTTTGAACAAGGAAAGATATCAAGAACTGGAAATATAGAAAATGAATCTACCTATATCTTAAAGCCTTTGAAATTTGTCTCAAAGGAAAAACTATGATCTAAGTTTTGAAATGGTTTCCATAGATTCGTTTTTCGCTTTCGAGGTTTCTCAATTACATAATTTCAGTGGAATATGACCCAACAAAAGCGATTGCAGTCTTTCTCCACTCTAAAAGCTTAAGATAGATGCGGGCAGAAAAAAAGCTCGATTTTATTTTTAATATACAGAACCTGTTTATTATTTCTATTATATTTCCTTCCAAGTAATTCTATATTCTACACATCACAGCAGTATAGTAATTTATCTTGAACATATGAGATCTTCTTGCAGTTATTACACATACATGAGTACATGTCCCTGAGAGAGATTTATCCGTGGAATAACTGGAGAATTTGTAATCTAAGAAACAAGGGGAAACGGGAGAAACATGGGAACTTTTTTAGCGCAGGATTTGAGTTCCATAAGATGATAAACCATTCAGTTTAACACTGAAATCAGAAGTAGCAACTGGAGATGAATGGAGATATTTAGAGGTTTTTAAAGGATTTATTAAAAGTAGGGGAATCGATTTTGAGGAATGAGTTAAATAACACAGGGCTTGGATCGAGCGACTTTTTCGACTTTTTTGAAAAAAAATGCCACTATTTTCGACTTTTCGAAGTAAAAATTGGACTAAGCTACTTCTTTCCATTTTTTTCAAAAAGTTCACTGTGCACTCTTTTTCCCTCTTTAAGAATTTCCCTTCTTTCTCCTGTTTACTAGAAACTTTGCATTTTTTCCTTTTTTTTAAATTAAATGTGAACTATATTGGTAGACCCCAATAAGATAATCCAATGTTTTTGGTTAAAAAATTGATTATTTCGTTATAAATTTAGCTATTCTTTCTTGGTTTAAAACGACCTATTTATTTCAAATTAAACTTTTCGGGCTGATTTATTTAACTGTCATCTAAAAAATTTGCCTTTTTGCTTGAAAATTCAACTATTCTTTTGAAAATGCAACTTTTTTTTAGTTTTAATTTTTGTCTTCTTGAAAATGTTAATAAATTTATGGAATATATATATACATCTTTTATTTTGGAAGTCATCTTTATTGGTTTAAAATGAACTTTTTATTGAAAATTCAGCTATATTCTAGAAAATTCGTCATTTTTATTTTAAAGTTGATTTTTAAAACACAACTATTTTATTAAAAACTTAATTTTTCAGATCGATATTTTAACTATCTTTTTAAAAAACTGTCTTTTTGAAATAAAAATTGAACTATTTGGTTACAGTTTTGTCTTTCTGTTTTAAAAATTCGACCATTCGGTTGAAAATTCATCTTTGTTGGTTGTCCCAATTTGAAAGTCCCGGGGTAGCCCCGAAGGAATTAACCCCCAAGCGGAGGTGTGAAAACCATGCTGAAAGCTGAATGGCACCTGGGTGAGATGTTTAGAACGGTGATTCTCGGATACTGGGCGACCTCTCAGAGGTCTACAGCCTTATCCTTGCATGCGGGGCTCTACAAGGATGAACGAACCTCTTTCTCTAGCTTCTCGTGGGAACAACAATGGCAACACCAAACATAGTTGTAGTAAGAGCGGTTCAAAACAAAAGAACGCGCAGGGCTCCCGACAATGGGATGGCCAACAATGCCGACCACTCTAGAGCTGGGGGAGCCAATGAAGATGGATTCTATGCGATGGATCGGCGGAATCTCGGGACCTTTAGGTAGATGGAGCGACTGAATCACGACCTGTTAGAGTGCTACGATGCGAGTGTGGCCCCTGAACGGGGTTACATGACACGGCTGCATGCTCTGTGATGCGACAAACACCCGGAGCTATTGCACTTTTCGCATCAACGTCTGCGAAACCATGCCGAACTGCTCCAAAAAGGGGCTATGTAAGCGGAACGCCTACTCTACCACAGCTAGAACAAGCCGCCAACAGAGAAAAAGAGGCGACACTAAGGCAACCGCGGACAGGCATCCGATAGAGGAAGAGCGATGCTTTATGACCCGGAGGAACATCAGCACTAAGGTTTCTCTCAAGCCTAAAGATCTGGCTGAAATGGATGACGAGCTTCGTGGACATTTTTACGAAGAATCCGACCTCTGGGCTATCAATTTTGTATGTATAATGCAGCGAGAGCTTTGCCCGATGAGAAGCCTAAAGCAAAACCAACGGTTGATCATAAGACCAAAAGACGAATGCATCAACTTGCCTTAAAGATAGGCTGGGCAAGACAGTACGCATCCCGCATTCAGTGTGTGATTGACTACATCACATCTGGCAGGAATTTTACCGCCAAGCTTCGAAATTTCGCGCGCGATCTCCGGTCCCGTTATCACACACTTAACAAGACAAAGCTGCTGACCATCAGGCAGCATATTGTTGAGAGAATACGGATACTATCTGGCGCTAAGAAGAAGTAGCTGGATGTTTGGAGAACCTGCTCATCGATAGCTGTGTCTGCAAAGATGGAACATTTTGCCAGCGTGACCTATCGATGGCTTAGATTGATTATCGGAAAGCTTTCGATTCGACCTCCCGTAGACTTATCATCTGTCTTTTGGAAAGCTTAAAGGTTCATGCGCAAATCGTTAGTTGCATAAAGAGATTGATGCCGCTTTGGAAAACCAGATTTACTATCTCATCTGGAAAAAATTGTGTGACAACTAACAAGATCACCTTTCAGAGAGGTGTCTTTCAGGGCGAAACCATGAGCCCACTCCTCTTTTGCCTTACATTATTGCCAAAATCTCGAGCACTTCGCCATTCCGACGGGGACTTTTTCGGGAAACCTGCAAATCGAAAGTACAAGGACACTCATGTATTTTACATGGACGATCTTAGGATCTATGTTAAAAACAAAGAGCAACTACATCTAGCTCTAGGGATTCTTGAACGTTATACTAAGGAAATTGGAATGGAATTTGTGTTATATAAATGGGTTAAGGTTTATTTGAAGCGAGGAAAACTTAATGGCATCCCTGAAGACCCTGAGTTCATCGGTAAAAGCGCTATACGACACCTTTGCGCTGGAGAGACTTATGCATACCTAGGCGTGCCACAGAGCCACATTCAGGATGTGACGTCTATAAAGGATACTCTCTGAAACAGATACAAACGTCTCATCCGACAGATTTGGTCTTCCGAACTGTCGGCGAGGACAAAGTATCCGCAACGAACATGCTTGCGGACCCGGTAGTACTCAATTCATTTGGAGTATTTCCATGGACGAAGAACGAACTCAGATCCCTTGACATCGGGACAAGAAAGGTTATGCACATGAAAAAAAGCATGCATCTTAAGTGTTCTGTTCCGCGACTGTACATCTCACGTCGTCAAGTTGGTCGCCGAATATTGAGTCTTGAATGTCTTCACAACAGGATTATTCTGGGTACAGCGCATAGAGTCGCAAATGGAAAAGACCCTCTTCTTAAAGTGGTCAGGAATCACAAAGAAGTGGGCAAAGGAGCGTTTCTGTACAAAGCTGCGGAGGAGGCTGCTGAAACACTCGGACTTAACTTCAGTATTAGGGGTGAGCAAAATGCATCAAATCTTATCTATCTCGAGTACTCACTCCTGAAAGCCCGGATTAAGAAAGCATTAGAGAAAATTTTTCGTGAACAACTCCTCGATAAGAGGATGCACGGTATCTTCCACAGAAATGTGGAGGATCAGTCAATGCCGTGCGAGCTAACTTTTGATTTCCATAAATCACCCGGATTGAAGTCAGATTAGCACACGCTCCCGGCGAAATCCTGCGGTTGTCCTTATGACAAATTTTTAATTATATATATTCCGATGCATACGTTTACGTAGAATGGTAGTTTTTCGAGGAAATGATAAGGAGGGGAAAATTTTAAAGTGTAATGTAATTAGTTTTGAGCTCTAAAACATGTCTACATTCTTTAAGGTAGTTTTTCAACTCTTAAAACGTTTTTGTTCACAAGGAGTATGTATGTATGACATAGCGGTAGTTTTTGGGAAATGCATTATATATTATCAGGGTGCAAAAAAAGAGGAAAAAAATATCAGCTAACAGTATCTTCTAAGTTTGATTATTTTTCATGCTTTTTTCATACATATGAATGTGTTGTTGCATACGTTCACGTGAAAGGATAGTATTGGGGAAATTATAATGAGAGGGAAATTTTCAAGTGTCATGTAATTAATTTGAAGTTCAAAATCATTTTTACATTGTTTAAGGTGGTTTTCCAACTTTTAAAACGTTTTTGGGAAATGTAATATATGTCATCATAGAGCAAAAAAAAAAAAAAAAAAAAATGTCCATTTATCGTTTATCGCATTATAATCATTTTTAGTGAGTTTTCGTGGGTGACGGCGCTGAGTGGACGTTCTGTTAGCGCCGCCACCCTTTTCTCCGAGGTTTAAACAGCAAAAAAATGTTCTCTTTAGCATCAAATTAGCAAAAAAATATCGCGTATTCTTAAAAATTATTACTATTGATCTAGTGGAATATTTATTAACATCAGTTCATTAATTTTCAATTGTTTGAACCAATTTAATTTGTTTAAATAGTTTTTTCATAAAAAATATTTCTTTAATGGAATATTTAATGACATTGTTTAATTAATTTTTTTTTAATTTCTTTTTTATAAAACATCTTATTACAAAAAAATTTTGTAACAAATGGAATTTGCTTACATAATTGAAAATAAATGAACCAATTTTTATGAATATTCCACTAGACCCTCATTATGAATTTTTATTTTTAAAATGTTGGAAATGAAATTATGTAAACAAATTCCATTCGTTTAAATAATTGAAAATTAATGAACTAATGTTAATAAATATTCCACTAGACCAATAGTAATCATTTTTAGGGAAAAAACTAAATTAAAAAGTATATATTTAAACAAATTGTATTTGTTTAAACAATTGAAATTAATGAACCAATGTTATTAAATATTCCACTAGAATAGTAGCAATAATTTTAAGGGTGAAACAAATTTTCGAAAAAAATGATTGAAACAAATTCTATTTGTTTAAATAAGAAAAAATTAATTAACCAATGATAATAAATATTCCACTTGACCAATGTTGATAATTTGATGTGAAAAAATACCAGAAAACAGTGCTCAAAAGGCCGATTTCAAGAATAATGGACATTTTTTGTACACAGTTGAACGTGTACAGTTTAATTTGCACAATTTCGACGTGTAGAATTTTCAACTAACGAAATTTAAAATTCAAAAGAATTAATGTGCACAGTTATTATGTGTATACTTTGCTGTGCAGGCTTGAATGTGTAGACTTTAATATGTAGACGTTTTCGACTTACAATTTAATGTGTAGACTTTTCACGTCATGAATTAAATGTGTTGACTTGAATGTGTACACTTAGATGTGAAGACTTTCACGTGGTGAGATTAATGTTTGGACTTCATGTGCATAGTTTCAGGTGGTGAATTAAATGTGTAGAGTTGATCACCTTAATATAATGTATGCACGCAATGTGTAGAGTTGAACAACGTGTAGAGTCGATATGTGTAATATCGATACCCAGCCGAATTTAATCCCCTATTTTCGCAAAAATCACCCCATTTCCCCTGTTCTGAGATTATTTTCGACTGTAAGATCCAAATAATTAAAAAACTAATAATTTCATATTCACATTATAAAGTTCCTAATTTAAAGCCTTAATTGTTGATTAATTTCAAAATTAAAATGTTCAAATGATACTGCTTTTCTCCTCATTACATTACAAAAGTATATATGCAAGTTTAAACATTCGATGTCATCAGACATTCTTGTAAATTTCTTCAGCACAGTCTCAGAAACATATATTTCATTTTCCTCATTTTCTAATTAATTTTAATGGCTCAAGCTTCAGGAGCTAGTATTTTCATTTATATTATTTTATTTATCCCTAAAGCTTAAGACAAATTGCTTCAGTGTTTTTCCAAATACAGTGAAACCCTTCGAAAGTCCCCCCTTCTATAGCCCTTCCGAGAATTGACGCCGCGCCGCATGTAGATGTAACAGGAGTTGCTGACTCCGTGATAGCCACTATCTAATTAGGAAATTTTCATTTTAACATCGTACTAAAGTAGGGTCTGTTTAAATTAGCTTTTCAAAGGTGAATCATTAAATAGAGGGACTTCAAAAATTCATACCATTCGAAATAATTCGTATTTAGTTTTCAATGCTTTTTCCTTTTATGTTTCAGATTCTCTGGCGAGTCTGAAAGTGGTCGTCTACAGAAATAAAAGGTTTAATTTGAAAGGAGAGGCATTAAAATACAGCTCTATAAAAGAAACAAAGATTATCCAAATAACAAGGAAAGATATTCCGAGTCTTCTTTTGACTTTACATATATGCTCTGAATAGTAATCAGTTCTGGAGTAAGCGAAATTATATGATAACATGATAACACTTCATACAGAGAAAGCAAATAAGTCTCATAAATGGGATACGGGTCTACCGTTTATTCGTTGGCCAGAGTCTTCAGAAACCTGTTGTCGATTCGCGCCGATTTTCCGGCGCGAGAGGAGATCATAGATACTCGTCGACTCGATGCGATATCGAATAAGCTGTTGACCTAAGGAACCACAGAAAAGACTATAGTATATTATACTACATGATATTATATTAAATATATTTAAAAAGACACAAGTTGTTGTCAAAGAGTCCTTGTGGTGGGTAATCGAAGATAGAGGAAAATTGACATCAAGTCTTTAGGATATAAGGTTCTTGGGCAAATTCAGTTAGAATTTATTCTGGAAAAAGTCTGAAGAAATCTATTCAGAATGGCGAGTCGAATGAAAGCTCTTTACAACCAAGTAAGTAGATCTAGAAACTCTTCGCTGAATGTTTTATGACGTGTATTCTATAAAATTATGGAAATTGTGTGTAATTGTTACGGAATTTTGAGAAATAATCTGATTTTTTTTAAAATTCAAAATCGAAATAAATGAAATTTGTTCATATAGAAATTTAGAATACTGACAAGCAAAACTCTCGAGGTGACCCTTTTCCATTCGCTTGTCGCGTGTTTTTCAATCCTCTTCATCGTAGTTTAGTTTCATTTAAATCAGAAAAGAGCAGCATTGGGTTGCTAATGAAACGCTTAAGAATGTACATTAAATTTGTTAAAATTTTTTAAAAAGTCTGAAACCTTCATATTGTGCTATTTGTAGAAAAAAGATTTGTCCTAGATTACACTTTTTTAAGTTACATAGAATCGAATACATTTCAGATCAGGCCGGTTCTGTTTATTAGAGGAAATTAGAAGATACGAATTTTCGATTTGAAAAAAATCCACTAAGTTACGAGTATTTTAATTTTGATATATATTAAAAAATGCAAGTTGTTTGTTTAAAATTCTACAGTTTTTGAAATAATTTAAAAGTACAAATTTTGTTTTCAAATTTTTAGTTACTTTTTGAATCTTCTTTCGAAAGACATGAGAAAGTTTTTAAAAAATTTGAAGAAAAGTTTAAAATTACGAAAGTGGTGACGCAATTTGCTTTAAAATATAAAAAGCTTATTATGACGGAAAACTCACACTTATATTTATTGTTGATTTTTACCTTTTATAAGGAAGACATCCATTTAGTTTTATGTGGGCTAAGCTATTTTTGTAGGCAGGATAATTTTTTCATAAAATTGATCTATCGTAATTTCCTTGTTAACAACGAAAGATAACAACAAATTTTCAGGTAAAAGTTTTCATATCTAGAAAATTGCAAACCATTGTAATTATATATGTTTGAACAAATTTTCGATATATTTGAATTTAAACAGCTTTAAGAACAAGTATTTCTAAATCGAAGCATTTAGATGTCTCTTAGAATAATAACAATGTCAAATTTAAGTTTTACAAAATAAAATGTATCCAATACGA
>NC_046660.1:106392632-106398737 GCF_010883055.1 Belonocnema kinseyi | reverse complement strand
AAATATTATACATAATTTTTTCCTTTATGCATAAAATATATATAATTTTCCCAAGTGTTATATAAAAAGGATGGAATTAAAATGTGTTTTATTTTAAAATAGGTTTAAATCGATATCCTCTCTAATTAATAAAAATTAAAATTAAAAGGAATTGAGTGGAAATTTTAAATTAACCATATTTCAAGTTTAAAATAAATCTAAACTATAAACTTCTCTCATTCGAATCTATTGCAAGTCAACTTGCAATAGATTCAAATTAAGACAAATTTTCCATTTTTAATTTAAAGATAATTAGGGCACGAACTCTCAATTTAAAGATAATTAAATTTATTTTCAAAGAATTAAAAGTATCTAGAAATTCATAATGTTTCAGAATGCTTAATAATTACATCGTGCTTGGAGGAAATGATTGATTTAATTAATTTCAGAATGTAAATCAATTTGAATTTAATTTTAGAGTTTCAATTTTTGCCCCCGAAATAGAATGTAATCTCAAACACTGACGATTTCAAATTTTAATTTATTCAAACTTGAATTGAATTTAAAACAGGGAAATAATCTCTAATCTAAAAGTTCTAGATTTTCATAATATATGTTTCTTTATATTCGAAACTCCTTCAAAATTCGTTTTTAATTAGATTCATTTTTGGATTATTGAATATTCTCTTGTTATATTTTTCTCTTTCCATGAGTCTCCAATTTTTTCTCAACTGAAGTACAGAACTTTTTTTAATTTCCCTGGAATTTTAAAATCGAAATTATGTAGCAGTTGGTACAAGAAATAATATAAAAAGTTTAATAATCAATTTATAACCATAATTTAAGTTAAGAACTTTTAGAAAAACGTATGGAACCTTATAGAAGACCACATTCAACAAAAAATTGGCAAAAAATATAAGCGTTTTTTGTTGTTGTAAGATTCAACTTTTTATATTTTTAAACAAATTATCGCTATCTTAGTAATTTTGAACGTTTTTCAAATTTAGACCATGGATTTCAAAAAAGGTTTGTAAAAATCATTAGAATTCAAAAATAAAATTTAAACATCTGAACTAGATGAAAAACTATTTAGAATTTGAAAGAAGAATTGGTGCTTATTTTTTATTGATGTGAACATTTTAATTCTCGTAACATTGTGGAAAGCTTTTTTTTTAATCGAAAAAATATACGTATTACCTAATTGCCAGAACAAAACAACGTATTTCCTCGCTGAGAGATTCTGCTATTTGCATAGAACTACTAGTTAGAACCAGTTAAAGCGTCAAGTGGTTCTAGGTTCTGGTTAAAAGCTTCTTATGTAATTTGAACTGTCAATTTAGAAGTGACTGAATCTACCCCACATGTTTAAAATTACTCCATTTGACGGTATATTATACGGAAAAAAAATGTTTCATGAAATAGAAGAGTAGTACATTTTCCCAGCGAAATGCGGCATCCGAACAATAAAATAATAAAGCTGACCCTGATAACGCTTTAAAATATTATAATGTTTGTTTTTGAGACTTTATCTGCAATTAATTTCATAATACTCTAAATGTTCTCAACTATTTCAAAAGACGCACAAAAATCAAGAGAAACTGCATTTATAAAAACTGATACTTAATCAGTTTGATTGTTTGCATCCTTTTAGTGTTTAGAACTTTTTTGCAATTTTAGAATAGCTTTTTGCCGAAGAGTCTGCTAGTAGAAAGTTATTGCGCCCTTTTTATTATTTATGGTAATAATCTTCATCGGTCGTTTTTTATGTCACGAGAAAACAAGTATGTGTGTATATACGGATACTATTGGTTATATATTGATTCGTTACTCGTGAAACACGTTATTAGTTTATACGACCACTCGAGGATCTTTAAGGTGAGAAAGCGTCTATTCGCCACACCTTGTTGCATGAAGCGACGCCGGTATCGATAATTACTCGAAAACCTTCAACCTTAGGCAGCCATTCAGATTGATTATAGAGGAAATATCACGTAATTCAGTATCAGTATTCACTATTCAGCATCCAATAACTCGTTCCTTCATCACAAATTATATTTTAGCGGTCTGCGCCCCTTCCTCGGCGCACAATGGGAAAAAGCACCTTTTTTCTGACAAAAATCGTCCTACAGTCTAATTATTTAAATGGATTTTACCTGCTTTTTTAGAAATGACCGTGCACTGTGGATATTTCACTCCGCCTAATCCAAAAGGTGTTAGATTTATAACAAAGTTTTAACTTATTGTCTAACTTTGCAGTAATACCATTTCTTTGAAAACTTTCAGATTTGTTTAAACAGGTCATAAATTAATTCAACAACTCACTAAAATTAATGTCCAGTAGGATAAAGTAAAAAGAAAACTATTTACAATGTTATAAGCAAAATATGAAACAAAAATAGTTTCTTTAGGATTCGCAATGATTAGCTATTTGAAATCCACAGCTTTTCTATGAAATATGGGAGATATATGCACTGAGAAAGATCATTAGTTGGGGCTAATATCTTTTCATTAGTAAAGGATTCATTGGTTATTACAACTATTTAGTTAGTAACATCGACTAATGAAATAGACGGCTTAGGAAGCCATTGGTTATTCGCGTAACTAATTTAAGTTAGTAATATTTTAGTAGTCAGAGTTACTAATACTTTAGTCACATGTACCAATAATTGACTATATAACAAATAAAAGTAGTTGCCGTGACTATTTTATTTGTTATCTTGGTTGGTGCGACTGCGAATGCGACAAGGATGCCAACATATCTGCGATAAAATGACAGGTAACGTTCAGACATGGACGTCATAACTCGCTGCTTACTTGATGTCTTCTTTTTATATAAATGATGGGATTATGAGAAGTGCTAGAACCCGTGTACAAATTGCTCTATTTTGCCCCATTTAAAAAGTAGCATTGGCAAGTTCAAGACCAGTTTTTCTATTTTCGAAAAAAAGTAATTAAATTATTATGGGGCACAAATGGGGTATTAAAATATAAATATCTGTTATTAACTATAAACACACTCTTGCTGTTCCGAATTAAAAATAATAAAATCAGTCCCACGTACGGATAATATATCAAAAAAATTTTTGTTGAGTTTTGCGGAGGCTTTTCCCAAGTAGGGAATTCACGAGAGATACTCTATTACGCCTCACATCTGCCATATCGCGCACATTCAAGGGACTTCTGGCTAACCTAGTTTTAATGTTTGATGAAGATATATCAATGATAAAATTATTATTTTTAGTAAATAGTTTTTGATAAATATTGTGTACGCTGACGACTGAAACATAATTAATAAGAAAAGAAAAATCAATTTAGGCCTAGGTCGAATACGTGTTAAGAAACATCGTGCAAGGCAAGAACTTAATTTCTTTTCATCGTGTTCATAAAAACAGAAATTTATTTATTTATATTTAAAAAAATTGTACGCGCCCAAGAAGAATGTGAAATATATTATTGGTAATTCTATAACATTAAAATAAGTTGCAAAAAACATGTTTTCAGGGAATTTTTTAGATTTCAGATCATTAACTTAAACATAAATTGTCCCTATCCAACATTTTTTGTAGAAACTATTTAAGACGTTGAACAAAAAATACGATTGTTGAATTTGAAAAAATCGTCGACAAAGTCTCCTTCATACAGGAGATTCCGAGCATAGACCTATTATGAGAAGGCGAAATAGATTGAAAATAAATATAGGTAAAAGGGGAAGGTCTTGACTCAAGATGTAATGTCAAATGTGCCCAAATTAAATACTGAAGTATTTTTAAAGGCTTCATAGTAAATTCCATATGCAATTGAACCACTGGCGACCAAAAGGGGACACGGCCGGATTCAGCCTGAGAAGTATTGTCCTGAGTGTCAATTATAAAAATCTTTCTAATTTCAATTTTAAAGACTGATACTTATAGAGAATTTCAAGGCGCATCTTTTTTTCCTCTTGCAAAAATTTATAGGTTTTGTAGTTTTTGAGATAATTGGTAAAAAGTGGATTTTTTGAAAACCAAAAATTCCAATCTTTTTTTCTTTCAACTCGCGCTAATTTAGCTAATTTTCATCATTTCCCGATTCCTCCAATACTTTTGAAACTATCTAAGAAAGAAAAACGAGAATATTGTAATAAACAAAAAAGTTATTAATTTTTTTTTGAGGCAATTCAAAAATCATGAATTTTAACCTTCAAGTGCCCCATTTAGCGAACGAATTTTAAGCTACGGAAAGCTTTCAGTGAGAAAGTTGTTTATTAAGGTTCAAAGAAGTTTTCTGGAAAGTTTTAGATCAATTGGATTAATAGTTCAAAAATGATGAATGTTTTAAAATCTAAGCGGTAATCTTGACGCTGCCCAAAAATGTGCCTGGCCGGCTACGTACGCGCTGCAGCGAACGACGTGAAGGTCAAGTCAATCTTACCAAAACAAATACATAACAGTAACTCCAGATATTATCATTAAAATAATTTATTTATTAAACATTTAACATATAATATTATGCATATTATTGGCAGCTTTTAATCCAATTCAGGGCGGAGGACTTTTCGAAAGATTTTCTATTTTACGCGTAGGTTTAAAGAAAAAAGTGGTTAGATTTTGCAACTCATAGTTGTCAAAAACATCCACTTTTCCATAAAAAAAACATACAAAACGAACGCTTTGCTGATTTGGAAATTTTTTGGCTTTCGCATTTAGCCTTTGAAACATTTTTCAAAATCCTGCAGAAGATCTTCACACTTCTCGACCATTGTGAATGGAGGTGAACGATCATTGCGAATCATTTCTACATATTCAGCTTCAGTTTCAATTCGTTCTAATTTTTTCAGGTATTGCGAATATGTGCCAAAATTCCTATCGCACTGGCAATAGGAATGGCCTCGCACTGGAAACACATATTTAATCTCGCTTTGCAAATAAATGGACAATAAAACCAAAAAATGAAACACTGTAGTTTTTATTTTGTCGCGGACATGAATCTGAAAATAATGTTATGCTATTGAACTTGTCTTTAGCAAATTCTTTTAATACCGTGTATTTGCTAAAACTGCACACAGAGTTAGCACCCTTCTTTACAATTCCCTCAAGAATAGGGAACATGTAAATCTGGTTCGTAGTATGTGCATGTACGTTAAATAGAAAAAGCCATGCTAAACGTAGGTAAAACTGCGCGGACACGGGTATTTTTGGTAGTGGCAAATTCTGTGCAAAATCAAATTCACAGCATAGCCTATTATTTTCAGAGAGTATTTGCTTTTTTAACTTCAAATAAATTTTAGCATTTTTTTTGTGATTAATTACTTCTTCGTCTACCTCTGCATTTGTCTCGTTTTTGTAGCAAGTATTGCACATGTCAGTTCTCGGTAATTTAAAACTGAAGCCAAAATTTCGGTTAAAATACTTAAAATAAACGGTTTGACTTATTGTCAATTTAGCCCCCATTTTTTCTTTATAATATTTTCCGAATAATTTGTAAAGTTTTACAAGATTTAATGAAGGATTATCAAAATATTTTAGGTTTGTAGAATTTCGTTTGTAATGTGAACTGTGATGTGGAATTGATTCGCAATGCTCTTCAATCATTTTTTTTTAATTTTCTTTTAATTTAAGACAACTTTCGCGTACTCCACCAGCAAAATTTTTTAAAGGCTGATTATTTTAAATCTTTTTTTGAACATTTTCAACTCTTCTGTTGCCCAAACATAGAAAAGCACAAAAAAATTTCTTACAAATCGGAACATTTTCTTCGTCAGTAAGAAATAAATATATCCAATGAATTAACCGTCCTAGTTTTTCACCTGCATTCGTTTGGATAGGATTCTTGCATTTTAACAATCCTCTGAGAAACACATTTTGTTCATTATAGTTCCCGAGATTCCAAAAATTTTTATGTACTTTTTCTTGTTGCACATTTGAAAACTTTTGGTAACATTTTTCTCCACAGCAGGATTCAATAGGTTTGAAAGATCTCTCTGGGATTACAATATCTTTAGCAATACCGTCTTTTTTAGTTTAAGTCTTTGTAATGTATTCTTTCCCCTAAAGAAATAACAAATAATGCTATTAACTTCGTCATTAAAAATTTAAAATAATTACTTTAGACTATCTACATATTATATATAGTTCAGTAAAAGAATTA
>NC_046660.1:106383835-106392532 GCF_010883055.1 Belonocnema kinseyi | reverse complement strand
GACTTGACCTTCACGTCGTTCGCTGCAGCGCGTACGTAGCCGGCCAGGCACGTTTTTGGGCAGCGTCAAGATTACCGCTTGGATTTTAAAACATTCATAATTATTGAACTATTAATCCAATTGATCTAAAACTTTCCAGAAAACTTTTTTGAACCTTAATGAACAACTTTCTTACTGAAAGCTTTCCGTAGCTTAAAATTCGTTCGCTAAACAAGGCGCTTGAAGGTTAAAATTCATGATTTTTGCATTGTCTCAAAAAAAATTAATAACTTTTTTTATTATTACAATATTCTCGTTTTTCTTTCTTAGATAGTTTCCGAAGACTGAAACACGTACTTTATATTGGGAAAATCGGGAAATGATGAAAATTGGCTAAATTAGCGCGAGTTGAAGTGAAAAAAGATTGGAATTTTTCGTTTTCAAAAAATCCACTTTTTACCAATTATCTCAAAAACTACAAAACCTATAAATTTTTGCAAGAGGAAAAAAAGATGCGCCTTAAAATTCTCTACAAGTACCAGTCTTTAAAATTGAAATTAGAAAGATTTTTAAAATTGACACTCAGGGCCCTACCTCTCAGGCTGAATCCGGCCGTGTCCCCTGTTGGTCGCCAGCGGTTCAATTATTAAAAATTTATTTCTAAGTGAATACCATATATGTCAATTTTAAACTTAAGAATAATTTCTAATACAGTTTGCAGCATCAAAGGCTGAAAAATTATAATATAATATGTATTTTCAGGAGCATTATACTAAATAAAATAAATTTTGTTTTCTAAAACTAGTTTTTGTTTATTACTATTAAAATTTAGAAAAGTAGGGCATAGCTCAGGAAACTGGCCAGGCTCTGACAAGTTTGCCCTAAGTAGGGCAAAAATCTGCAAAAGCGTTACACGCCATGTATGGCCCTTGCCAGTTGACCCGAGCAGGGCCACGCTAAAACTAGGAAAAACTGACCAGTGCCATACCAGGCGCACGTTTATATTTTTACACGGG
Organism: Belonocnema kinseyi; assembly: GCF_010883055.1. Taxonomy (NCBI): domain Eukaryota; kingdom Metazoa; phylum Arthropoda; class Insecta; order Hymenoptera; family Cynipidae; genus Belonocnema; species Belonocnema kinseyi. Next base: position 106,391,537 of record NC_046660.1, on the reverse strand, counting down.
AAAGTTTAGGCTTCGCGAATTATATCGAAGCTTTTGAAGGTATATATACGATATTGTGAAACCAAACGAGTTTTATGGTAAGTCTAACTGGAAATCCTAACCTACAGAGTGCATCTGCAAATAAAAATATGCCAATGGGCATGGGGACATATTTTTTCGGAACGCCTTATCAGCTGAACTGACATCAGAGTTCCTAAAACGTCCCGAAAAAATTTGTCCATTTGTACACTGGGATCTTTTTATTTCGATTTCGATAGTATAGTGATAGCGGTTTTAATTAGTCCCGGTAACAAAAAGAAAATAGTCATACCCACGTTAGTAGATATGACTAACTGTATTAGTAAGTTCAACTACCTCCAGATAGTGGTTTTGACAAACTTAAGTAGTCAGTCTGCCTTATTAGATAGTAATGCCAACTACTCGAGCGCCAACTAACAAAAATAGTTCTTACAACTAACTAAATAGCAGTATCATTATTTAATAACTAAAATGGTTATCACAACAATTTTATTAGGTGTCCCAACTAATCGTTTTTGCAGTGTGTCATCTTACAATGAGATAAGAACAACTGTTGTTTACCAATTATTTTTACAATTTTTATAATAATTACATATTTTTCAATGAATAAACTTCATTTTTGTGTGGATTCAACTCGAAATGTCTTGATAAGGACTCCTTGCCGTCACATTTTTCATAGTGATAAAGTCTGTGAATTATATAACAACTTTTGTACACAAATGCACATTTTAACCCTTTTTTATGAACAGCCTGAATTTTTTTGAGGAATGAACTCGAAATGTCTTGCTAAACATTTCTTGCTTTCATATTTTTCGTAATGACAAAAACTGTTGAATGCATAAGGAATTTTTATAAACAATCGCATAATTTGCCTCCTTGCTCTGTAATGTTGTTCAAATTACTAGAAACTAATGATTCATTAGGCGACAATCAAGCCCACTTATGAAAAACTGGTCAAAATGTGTATTTTTTTAAAAATTTGTTTTACCATTTTAAAAATTGCAAAATATGATAGAAAAGCATCTTCAGCATATCATTTTAAATTGATTCCGACAAAAATGCAGCATATTCATGAAAAAAATTATTCAAACGTGCGTTTCATTACGAAATTGTATCAATCATTTAGAGTTTTGGCCATTATAAAAAATATGACAGCAAAAAGTCTTTAGCAATACATTTGTAGTTGATTTCGCAATAAATGAAGCCTATTCATGAAAAATTGGTCAAATTTTGCTTTTGTTTATAAGATTTCGTTATATACTTAACAGTTTTTGTCATTATGAAAAATATAAAAGCCAGACGTGTCTGGCAAGACATTTCGAGTTGATCCTGTGAAAAACAGTATGTATATCCATCAAAAAATGAATGGAATGTGCATTTGTTTACAAAAATCCTAGAAATAATTAATAAATAACAGCTATTTTTAACGAACTTCAAGCTTGTAGATTTAAAATGCCTAATCGTTGCAAATCACGAAACAATCACTTTTGATTACCAAATTATCAACAAACAAATCTTACTCTTACCCATTAGAAAATATTTTTATTTAGTTATTTCATTGTTTCACGACCTATTTTAATAAATTTGAAAGTATTATTAGAAATTGTATCATTACAAAATAAGACCAAGAAGAATCTGCCCGCCCGGCAGGTATATTTTTATCACGCAGTGGTCGTGCGACTAATTGATGATTGTGAATTCTCTGTTTTTAAAGCTTCATCAGCTTTAACGAATGATTCTAATCATGTATCTCGATTTTGTCCAAAATGTAAATTTTCCTACGTTATGTTCAACAGTATTATAACAAATGTATTCAGATGTTGCAAAATAATTTAAAATGGTGCATTGTGTATCGAGGGCGTAAAGTAGGCTATTGTGACGGGTATGTATTTGGCGTCCGAGCGAAACGAGGGCGGCATTCACACGAAGCAAAATAAGCTTACGTACTTGGTACACACTATACGTTTTATTCTGCCTTCCTTAAAAACAAGCATGTAATGCAGATAAAGGATGCTTGGTGTTCTTGACAATTTTCAATTATTAGTGAAAGGAAGAAATAGCGTACTTAGCAGAACGGAGACTGTAGTCTCCGGCGATGCAATTTTTGTTAGATAAATATAACTTTCTCTTTATTCGATATGAAGTTGCAGGTCGCGGGCGTAAAGTTTCATGTTGTCACGGGCGATTTTCTGCAAACTCCGTCTACTTTTGTATTTTGACGCGCTGATTACGAATATGATAGTGAAAATTTGCGACACACATTTTTTGTTTCAAACACTTTTTGCTGCATGTGCTAGTTTCCGAGAAAATGAATGATACATCGAATTTCATAGGGTAAAACCATATAACAATGCAAAAACAAGATAGAGTGTACAGGTAGGTGTTTGGACAGCTTTATATCTGTGATCAATCAGAGGGGTGCCTTCCTGTCCCCAAGAGACGTTGGAAAGGGGTAGGGGTTTGACAAGCATTATTTTTCGAAAAGGGTATAATCGCGGTGTTCAAGAATGAGATTTAAATCAAATTTTTTGGTGCTGTAAATTTCATTGCTTCTATCGTTTCTGGCGAAGAGAAACTTTGTACAGGAAAAATGACTAAATTAGGTCACAATCGAGGGACCAAGGCGATCATTCGTATATTTTAATACAATAGTTGTAAGCTATGCTATTTTTATATGAAAGTTTCCTATTGATAATAGGAAGTAATAGTATTTTATAGTAAAATCCTAGGTAGGATAAATTAATAGAGACATAATTATATTCTATAAAAGGAGTAGAAGTAATAAGTACCTAAAATAACATGAAAGTCTAAATTCGTAAGAGGAACCCGTGTAGAAATTGAAATGGGGAACTAGTCAGGATCCCGACCATTCGATCTTACTTAAATTCGGTGGCTATTTGGGTCATCTGACTAGCCCCCGACCAGTTGCGTCACGGTAGATTAGTCAGGGGCTAGTCAGGTGACCCGACTTATCCTTATCGGGGACTGATCGGGCACTAGTAGGGGTCAAATGATGATACATCTACGTGGAATATTAACCAAACTCCCCAAAATTTGTGGAACATTCCCTAAAAGTTTGTCAAAATACTTATTATTCACGGAAATCTCCATAAACTTTTTCGAAATATTTAAAAGTGCTCAAATTTACCCAAGATTTAATAGGGAACATATTCTACGCCTAAAAAGGCATAAATTTATGTAACTAAAATTCCCCAAAATTTGTGAAATATTAATTTAAAAAAAAAACTTCAGCTGGAACGCAGCAACGGAGGAGCTTCGCTCTGAAGGAACCGCCATTTTCGCGAGAGGCGGCACGTCGCGCCCTTGCGGATTTTCTTTAAAGATACCAGTCCAGAAACGCAAGACTCAAATAAAGGTGGTAGCGAAATCTAAACTGTACCGTGCTTTATAGTTTACTATTAGTATACTCCTCTACACTGATTATTCAAAAACTTTTTCTCTTTCCAATTTCAACTACATGAAAGATTAAACTTCATTTACATATGGCAAATCTTTCAGATAAATTAAAAAATAAGCATCTGTACAAATTTAGAGTCTCATAACTTTCGGCAGATTTTTCACCTACATCAATATGTATCTTTTCCAATATGGATTTTCTTAAAATTCCATACAAAGGTATTTGTAAATGTTCCTAGAAATTCACAATTTTCTAAAAAATTCTACAAAAAAATAAGATTACGTTTTCTTGAAGATTTTGATCGTTGTTTTTATAAAAAGTTGATTTTCGTACAAAATTATTAACATAATAATGATTTATTAAGTATATTTGAGATGAATTATCATTAATAAATCTTTTCTCCAATAAACCCTGTAAAATTATTGTTAAATATATTCTTAGTGTTTTAGAATAAAAAAATTATTAGTGAACCAAAAGGCCCTACTAGCCCTTCACCAACCACCGACCAGGCCCCGACTGAAATTTTGACAACAAAAAGCCCAACTAGTTCCCAATTAGTCCCCGACTGGGTACTTTGTCAAAATTAATAACCCTACTAGCCCCCGATTAGTGCCCGACTTGTAATAGGGCCAAATGGGGTTATTTCCACACGGGAATTGCTATTGTTAGTAAAAATATGAATGATACTATGATACTTTCTATTTTCTGTAATATGGAGTAAGTCAAATTCGGAAGATCGCTCTCGAATATTAGTAAGTGACTTAGTGACTTAATAAGTCATGCAGGGTGAAGTATTGAGTCCGACGATGTTCACTTTATTAATTGCTGACCTAGAAGAATTTTTAAAAGCTAAAGGTATCAGGCGTGTATCAATAAACCATCTAACTGAAATCCTGATTCTAGCTTATGGGGATGATTTGGCTATTCTTGCTGACTCGCAAGTTCAAATGCAAAAGATGGTCAAAGGACTGTATGAATATTGCCAAATAAATTATTTAATAGATAATAATGACAAAACAAAAATTATGATCTTTAGATTAGGAGGCCACGGGCACAATAAAAAGTATTCACCTTTCATGTATGGTGATTTTAGGATTGAAATTTTAAAAAGTTATATGATGCAAACGGAATACTAGAGGCTTTCAGAGACTATTTTAGGAGACAATTCGGAGATGAATCTGTAGGACACCAGAACTGCGATGTTAAACACGATGCGATAGAAAACTCAATTAAGAAAGTCTGTGTCACTGAGGTTAGGGATATAATTAAGAACTTGAAAAACGGTAAGGGTCGACTGCATTAACGCTGAAATGCTTAAATACGGTGGCGAGTACATACCACATAGACTGCGCAAATTGATAAACTTATGTTTTGAGATGAGAGACGTCCCCGACGGTCGGAAAAAAGCGATTATCGTACCAATATACAAAAGAAAGGGAGATAAAAGCGACTGCAAAAATTACAGAGGGATTAGCTTATTAAGTACTGTAAGTAAAATATACTCAAAAATACTTATTCGTAAGGTAATGAAAATAACAGAAGCAAAGATTTGGGAAGTACAAAGTGGGTTTATGCCAGGAAGGTCATGTACGGATCAAATATTTAGCTTAAAGCAAATAACAGAAAAAAGTTTGAGAGTAGGAAAAAAGTTTTCTGTGCATTTGTTGACCTAGAAAAAGCTTTTGACAAGGTAGATAGAAGTAAACCTTGGGAAGTCCGGAAAGAGTATGGATCCAATGGATGGCTCCTACAAGCTATAAAAACAATATATACGGGTACCAAAGCGAGTGTAAGGGTTAATGGGAAATTGAGTGACTGTTTCGATATTATTCAAGAAGTTAGACAAGGATGCGTTATGCTTTCATGGTGATTTATATTATTTATGGAGAAGTGTTTAACAAAGGCTCTCTTCGACGAAGAGGATGTGGATCTCGAAACAGTAAGGGTACATGGGTTAGCGTTCGCAGATGATAAGGTTGTTATGGCAGAGTTAATCGAAGACTTACATAAAACAAAAACTATGGTTTTCAAAGGAAAGAGTGAGAAAACACTATGCAATATTTTATAAAATGATGAGAGAATTAAACAAGTTGATAAGTTCGTATACCTTGGTAGTTTATTTACTAGGGACGAATTAGATAGACGCATAAACGAAGGTAAGAAGTTTATTGGTAGAGCAGGTCCCCTTATCACAAGTAAAAATATATCAAATAAAGCTAAAATGGCAATACATAATTTTATATTTGTACCGACTGTACTATACGACAGCCAGGCATGGACTTATCAAGAAAATGATAAGAGTAAAAATAACGCAATTGACATGGGATTCATGCGCATAACATGCAGGAAAACCCTGATGAACAAAGTAAGTAACGAGATAATTTTAAAAGAATGTTGTGCAGAAGAGACGCTAGTAGACACATGGGAAAGAAATCGGTTAAGATGGTTCGGGCATGTTGAGAGAATGCCAAATGAACGACTAACGAAACAAGTGTATCAAGGTAAAGTAAATGGTAGCGTGCCCATATGTAGACCGCGGAAAGAATGCATGAAAAAATGTATGGTAATAAAAGAAGCTAGAGAAGTATGCCACGACAGAAATGTATGGCGGCAAATAGTTAATAAAAAGAGTGTCAGTAGAGTGAATGACGTCTGAAACAAAAGACCTTGGCCACTAATTGACCCAAGTGGGAAACCTTACCTAACGACTTTATGAGGATCTTCACTTGGGGTGATTGCTAGAGAGATTGATCAGCAACCTGGGTCGGATCAGTGTTGCGGAACGAACGTGCTATTTACATAAATAACACGAGAATTCTGGATCAATCTGAAAATTCTCTATCGCTTCCACACATTACTCCTTTCCCCCACCGAGTGAGTCACGCCTACCCCGAAAGAGAAATGGCTTAATGGTATATATATATACCTGCCTTGGGAAAATCTTTTCTCGATCCGATTTAGTTGAGGCAAAGGATACCGTACTTTGTATATCTAACATTGCTATAAATTCTGCGATATCCTTGATACACAGATTGAAACTTGACTCTTGGAGTCCCATTATTCGACTCTTTCAATGCCTTGTATCTACTGTTTTAAAGTACGGTGCACATGTTTGGAGTTTGAGATACTTTGTCTTAATCGAGAAAGTACAAACGAGCTTCTTTAAGAGAATCCTTGATGCCCCCAAGAATACGGCGGGCTACGCAATTAGACTTGAGATAGGTGCTTCACATCTTTCTGTTAAAGTTTTCAGTCTAATTCTAAACTGGATTGAAAAAATTTTAATGATGGCTGATGATCGCTACCCTAAGATGTGCTATTTAAGATTGAGAAAACTAGATATATTGGAAAGTAGCGAATCAAAATGGGACAAATACAATTGGGATCGTCAGGTTAAAGGTATCTTTCAGGGGATTGGGTGTGGAGACCAGTGGGAGTCTCTTTCTTTTGCCACTTTACAAACTCATAAATTATCTTGGATAAGAGCTTGTGAAAACAAACCACCTCGAAGATTTACAAAATGCACACGTTACCTCTTCAGTCCTACTTTATCCTCACTGAACTTTGCTGAACGGGCCACATAAATATCTGATTTTGATTGGGACTTCACTTAGATTTATTAATAGCACAACTTCTTTTAATTCACAAATTTCTGCCTAGAATTATATTCAGGACAAGGACTATTAAGCTGAATGGTTTTGACTATTGTAATTTCTGCCAATAGAATATTTCCGACTCCGAATATGTGTTCCACCTTTTCGTAGAATGTCAATCATTTAATAGCGAAAGATTCTTATGTATTAGCGAAAGTTCTGACGTTTGTGAGATGAGAGATGTCTGGCTTAATATATTAGATAACCCCTGTAAAAATGATATAAATAAAATTTTTGTATTGCTTAGGAAGATCCTCGAAAGAATTTAAAGTATGTCTAAAATAATCATATAATGACACTATAGAGAAAATTATGATTATTAACATTATAAATATGGTTACATTTTTTTCTTCATAAAAGTTAGTTCATAAGGAATATTTGTTCTTATTAAAAAAAGAGCAGTACCTCCTTTGCATGAATCAGTAGATTCTCGATCAAGTAAATATTATTATTATATATAGTAAGCGAGCTTAGCGTTGGACCGAGTGCAGTCGAGCGTAAACGATGTCAGCCAACCAACGCTCTACTGAAATTCCTTAAATTTATCAATCACTCAATTTGGTTTGATGTAAGGATCCGCATTATATAATATTCTTGTATGTATATAATGATG
>NC_046660.1:106376689-106383735 GCF_010883055.1 Belonocnema kinseyi | reverse complement strand
CATCATTATTGGACCGATTGAAAATCGAAATCGCCGAAAAACGACCGCATTTGAAGAAGAAAAAACCGCTTTCTCATCACGACAATGCGCCTGTTCATTCATACCACCGTATTCTCAGACCTGGCCCCCAGCGACTATTACTTGTTCCCTAAGCTGAAGAGATGGCTCACCGGTAAGCGTTTTTACTCAAATGAGGAGCTCATAGCTGAAACTGAGGCGTATTTTGGAGACCTTCCGATCGAGTACTTTTCGGACGGTATCAAAAAGTTAGAAAATCGTTGGACTCGCTGTATCGACCTAAAAGGAGAGTATGTTGAAAAATAAAACCGACTTTGGCCAAAAACACGTCTCCGTGTATCATTTTTCAGGGACTTATCAGACTGCCTAGTACTTCAAACTTTTTTGAAATAAAAGTAACATTTTTAAATTTTATTCCAATGAATTTTGTAGTGCAGCATGTAGTTACTAGTTACTACTCGAAGTAGTAAACATTACAAAAGTTCCGTTATGTCCCTCCATTGCAAACTAAAAATAGTAAAATCTAGTCTGATTTTTTGTAAATATTGCAGCAAAAGATTTCTTCGCGTGGACATATTTCAACCAGATTTATATTAAACTTAAAATAATCGCTAGAGCACTTTTTTATAAATTAAAAAAAATACATTTTTTTATAAATTTGGGAAATTATGATTTTTTAACGTTTATTAATCCGTATATTTACTGTTTTTGCTTACATTTAATAATCTGATAATAATAAACATTTAAAATAATAATGATTTAATAAAATAAAATCAAGATGTTAAAGACAAATACGCTATAAACACTGTACACTAAATTATGTAGTTATTCGATGAAGTAAAATTATTTTTGAACTGTTCGGTAATGCCGAAAATTCATGCAGTTTTTTTCATGTTGTTCATTTTTCTGAAAAAACTGGTAAAGGATTGGTACTTTACAATGAGCAGACAATGGAGTCAGTTCATCATGACTTTAATCAAACTTGGTATTGAAACGTATTTGTGAGTACAACAGCCACCATATATAAAAACAATACTGAGAGTAATTCTGCTATTGCAGTAATTATATTTGATTTAAGTTTTATGTACTTATGTAAATTTTAAGGTTGTTCAATGAAAAATTATGTGGAAATTAAATTTTTGTATCTATTATAAACCTTAGAACTATTTTCAAATTTTTAAATTTATTTGCTATATCCCAATGGAGTGAAGGTGGAGTAGGATCTTTTTTTCAAGAAATAATTTTAAACCTTAGAACATAAAAAATACACAAAATAATGTTCACGAATCAAATAATATATTTTTTAAAGTGCATACTTATTAAAAAAATGTTGAGTTGTTAGTATATTTTGTCAGAAGAGTAAATATACGGATTAATAAACGTTACAAAATCATAATTTCATAAAATTTGGAAAAAAATAGTTTTTTAATTTATAAAAAACAGTGCTCTAACGAATATTTTAAATTTGTTATAAATTTTGTTGAAATATGTCCAAGAAACGATGGCAACAATAAAATTTACACTTAGGGCCTATCGCCACGCTAATGAACGGTAAAAAAAAGAGCTGATGGTTAGATGTATCACTCATTTTTTTGAAACTATCACGCGCATTGAAATGTTAAAAGAAAGTGTACCTCAATGTGAGCTGCAAATTTTGTTTGGAACATTTTGCGAAATTTTGTTTATTGGCTCAGATAAACGCCAAAAACCATGATTTTTAAATGGGTTTTTCATGGTTTCACAAGGAAAGTCTCCTTCGCAAATTTGCTTCATTATATTCGTAATCAGTGCGTGAAAGAACATAAGTATACAGAATTTAAATCAAATCGGAGAATTCAGCTATTCGGAACTGCAGCCAACAAATTTTGTTATTAAACATATTATTTTAACTTGTTTTGTTTTTCCATAAATTCAATTAATTTATTTACAATGCTACTTTTTACAATTTAAACTAAAATTGCTCACCAAAGTGTAATATGGTTCAATCGAATTTTTTGTAAATATAATTTAGGCGAAAAATGTTGTTAAGTAAAATATTATTGTAACTTGTATAGTTTTTCCAAAGAGTTAATTGTTTCATTTTCTGTGTGTCTTTGATACAAGAGCGTATAACAAATTTGTAGATATTTTTTGGTGTTTTTACCGAAATGATGCTAGAACGTTTTATGAAGTGAAACTTTTTTGATAATGATGATGATCAATGACGTACATTCATTTGTTTTGTTTTCTCCACCTCTCAAATTCGTCAAAGGCCAGCTCATATTTAACCTAAGATTTTTGTTGAACTAAATCTTGCTTTGGTTCTTTCATTTCGTTATTTATGTTGAGGGGTCGGATCTTGCTTGTCTTTCCATGATTTTGAGTGTATGAAGATTTACAATTATGTCACTCTGCGACGTATTAGCTGATAATTGAAGGTTTTACGGATACTATTGTTGATATGCTTGTAGATGATAACATGCAATTGATGTGGGTCCCATCTGTTTGAGTTGTGAATGATAATTTTGTATGGTACGAGATTTGAAAGTAGTTCGTTCCGAGGTCAAGTTTGATATATTTACTGCGCGGTGGCGTTTGGAACTAATTAACTGCCGCTATCTGTACGGGATGGTAAAGTGCTAAGTTAACGCTCACTTTTCTGGGGTTGTAATAGGCTCTCATAAAATGGTAGTATAGAATACAATTTTTCATTTTTAATCTTGTTTTTAAAATTGAAAAAAATGCACTCGTCCTTTCTAAAAATTACGAATAAAGAATTTTGTTGATCCTTTTTGTGTGAACAGCTTTTGTCAATTAATGTTTTTTTTCGTACCTTGCGTCGTTTTTCCAAAATCTTATTTTTATTTTTTATTTTTCATGTTATTTTTCACGATTAAAGCAGAAACTACGCACCCTATGAAAAATAATGAGTATAAAATTTGTAGACCAGGAAAACACGAAAGATGCGAGAACTATATTTTGGTCCGCAGAACTAGAAAGTATAGTTCTTACACCAACACCATCGGATAATACTCACAACTATACCAGTATATGCGTAGCAACTGTATTTGTATTTCTAAACGTCATAGTGCTCCTCGAAGGATACAACTTCGTTGAGGTGACAATAAGTTATATGCCAATTCTTTCAAAAGTAATGGTGCTGACAAACTTAAAATTTACGCACATACACATATTTGCGAAAACCTGTTTTTCTGGTTCAGAAGATCTCAAAACATGGACATTTGACAAAAAATATAAGATATGAAGAAGCTTTTAGCAGCAAAAAAAACACCTCGAGAAAATGATGCTTCTCTTCGACTTTAAGGTTAGAGTCGCATGGGTATGCCAAGTAGTGTATTGGTCCCGCGACATATCAGTATAGTTGTCTCACCTATACCGCATGGGTCGAGACAGGAAACATGGTGTCCCAGGCTCAAGTGTCCGGACTCATATGACTGTATGAAAATAAAAAATAAAAGCCTAAAATTCCTTTTCCAAAAATTATTTAAAGTTTTAGTTTTTTAGTTATTAAATATTTAAGCTGGACTAATCAGGAGGGAGGCATAAATAGTCGTACATGCGTGAGCGAGCATCTAACTTGTGTACTATCTGTCCAAAAAATATAGGCACCTAGATTTCTGTACAGGTTTTCATGAAAATATCAGCAGAAAAAAATGGTAAACATATGAGACAATATTCGTGTCCCAGGTGAAGATTTTGCCAATGCTGATACAGAGTATCAAAATGTTCTGATGATTAGTGATTATTTCCTGGCGAATGAAAGGTGAAAAAATAGCATAATCATGTTATCATTTCCGAATGTTCGACTTTGAATAGCTTTAAATCACTGAAAACAAATTATGAAAATTCGGAAAAAATATATGGTTTCATTGATCCTTTTCTCGCACAATGGTGAAAGGACCCTGCACTAAATGTATGGGAATATGGCTTTCAGTGGATTTAGCTGAAACTTTGTAATTTTTAAGGTTATAAATGCCGGATGAAATATCCGTAAAAAAAATCCAAAAAAATAGACAGTTTTAGCGCTATGCTGCGCAAAGCCCTCAAGATCAGTGAATAAAACGAATTACAACAGATTTTGTTACAAAAGCGATGTCAACATAGAAATCACGGTTCAGATCGTGGTCTGTCATATTTTCGCCTACACCGTTGACTCATATAGCGCGCTTCTCAAAGCGATCAAACGCTAAGCGCCCAAGATTTTAACTTGACTAATCAATCACTTCTTTAGAGGCAGAAATGGTACCCAAAGTAACATTAGTAACTAGTGCACACATACCGATAATAACATTCTATCCTTCGCAAGAGGGTTGAACGCTAAGCGCTCAAGGTAAGCGAATAAAACCATTCCTAGTAACTTTAGCGACAAAAGCGATGTCACTATAAGAATCACGCATCAGAAAGTAGTCAGTAATATGTTTAGCCAAACCAATGAGTTATATGGCGCGCTTCTCGAAACAATCAAACGCTAAGCGCCCAAGATTTGAACTTGACTAAATAATTACTTTTTTAAAGACAGAAATGGTATCCAAAGTAACATTAGTAACTAGTGTGCACATCGATAATAACAGTGTACCCTTCGCCAAAGGGCCGAACGCTAAGCGCCCATGATTAGCGAATAGAACCAATCCTAGTAGCCTTAGCGACACCAGCGATGTCTGTATACGAAACACGCATCAAGAAGTGGTCAGTAACATGTTTAGCCAAACCAATGACAATTTGAGTCAACACCGTTGACTCATATAGCGGGCTTCTCAGAACGGGCAAACCCTAAGCGCAGAAGATTTGAACTTGACTAAGAAATCACTTTTTCAAAGGCCTTTCACAAAAGAAATGACGAAGGGTACACTGTTATTATCGGAATGTGCGCACTAGTTACTAATGTGACTTTGGGTACCATTTCTGCCTTTAAAAAAGTGATGAATTAGTCAAGTTAAAATCGTGGGCCCTTAGCGTTTGATCGTTTTGAGAAGCGCGCTATATGAGTCAACGGTGTAGGCGAAAATATGACAGACCACGATCTGAACCGTGATTTCTATGTTGACATCGCTTTTGTAACAAAATCTGTTGTAATTCGTTTTATTTACTGATCTTGAGCCCTTAGCGCCGCATAGCGCTAAAACTGTCCATTTTTTAAGATTTTTTTACGGATATTTCATCCGGCACTTATAACCTTGAAAATTACAAAGTTTCGGCTAAATCCACCAAAAGCCATTTTCCCATACATTTAGTGCGGGTTCCTTTAGAGCCAAAATAATCATATGTTAATAAGTTGTTAACAAAAACGTAGGGATGTGTCATCTCCGAAACTAAGGAACGTACAGAGATGATTCTTGAAGCAAATTACACATTTCTGGCTTCTGAAAGTGTTGCATGTATCTTCAATGAGCAAAAAGTTGTATTTGAATATTTAAAAAATTATTTTTAAAGTCGTATTGCACGCGTAGCATTAGCGCCGGCAAAGTTTCCTGCTTAGAATGCGGTTGCCTCGATTCGCGTGAAGTCTTTTGTATTTTTACAAAAAGAAAATAATTTGTTAAGCATCCAAGTGAAATTTTTTGCTCGTTGAAAATACATACAACACTATCAAAAGCCAAAAATGTGTAATTTGCTTCAAGAATCATCTCTGTACGTTCCTTACTTTCGGAGATGACACCTCCCTGCGTTTTTGTTTACAACTTATTAACAAATAGTTATTTTTCGCTCTAAATTGCACTATTTTGCACAGAAAGGATCAACGAAGCCATATATTTTTTTCAGAATTTTCGTAATTTTTTTTCAGTGACTTCGAGCTATTTAAAGTTGAGTATTCGGAAATGATAACATGATTATGGTACTTTTTCACCTTTCATTTGCCAGGGAATAATCGCTAATCATGTAAACACTTTGAAACTCTGTTTCAGTATTGGCAACACCTTCAACTGCAACATGCAAGTTGTCTAATATTTTTCGAATTTTTTTCCGCTGAGGTTTTCTCGAAAATCTGTACAAAATCGAGGTGCCTATATTTTTTGGACAGATAGTAGTCACCGCTGTTTTCCCATCGCAAACTCCACCTCCATGTTCGCTTCAGTAACACTACGTTGGACTCCCGCTCACGTATGCACTTCTGCTTACACCGCGTTCCTATTTGATGCAGCCTACATATTTTATAACTTATGAACGAGAACTTCAACTGATTTTTGAAAAAGAGATTTTTTATTTTATTTATTTAATTTTATATAGCTGTATAATTCCGGACGCTTGAGTCTGGGACACCCTGTATATTCGTATTTTGCTGCACTGAAAATTGTTTGAGCGGCGATACTTTTTTTTTCGTGTAGCTTCTTTCGGGTAAGCAACTTTTGTTTAATTATTTTTTTCGTAGATTTTTTGGGTGCACAATTTTTATCTTGTCATCTTTTTCACATCTTGCATAGTTTGACTACAAAATGGAATTTTTTACTTTTCATTATTTTTTGTACCGTCAAAATTTCAATTTTCGATTTTTCGAAAAAATTCAAAAAGCTGTTATGAAAATCTTGTAGGGCTTTTGAAAGCAATGTTATTCTTTTCTGGACTTTTTTTCTTATCGGGAGTTATGTAGCTTAACATTTTCATTTTTGTTTTTTTATTTTTGGAAGTACTACCGAGTAAAAATGCTTCGACTTGAGTTCGACTTGGTTATGTCTTGAGTTCGTGTCCAAGACATCGATGTCTGGCTGGGTCTCAAAACTGAGTCAAGACATAGGCCTTCGTCTTACTTTTATGGCTACGACAGGTAAAACGCCGTGATTGCTGAGATTATAGAACCTTTTTTTGGCTTATAAATGGGATTAAAATAGAATAATGAAAAATGTGTAATTATTAAAATATTTATTTAAAACTTTAACATTCAGAATCAGTGGGCCTGAACGAGTATAACCCTTAAAATTTTTCTTCACAAAAATAAAAATTGTAGCTTTCTAGAAGGATCTCCTGAGCCGCTAGAAATACGTAAAAACAAACAAATATTTCGATATCATCGTTAAATAAGAATAAGACAAACA
>NC_046660.1:106373198-106376589 GCF_010883055.1 Belonocnema kinseyi | reverse complement strand
TTTAATCATTAACAAAGATTAGCTTTCATGACTGCTAAAATTACCCTTTTTGTAAGGGCAGGTATACGCTCGAAGTTATGAACCGCACGTGTTGGAGCCATAAAAATTCGACTCAAAAGATAAATTTATGTCTTCAAGACATAAAAACTTGTCTCCAAGACATTTATTGAAGTCTGGCTCCGACTCAAAACTGATCGACTTCAACATATCTTGATTGAGGTTAATTCAAGTTGAACTCAAGTCGAAGCATTTTTACTCGGGCTACAACTCTGGAATTTTCTTTTTATGAAAAAGTCATTGAGAGGGAAGTTCGTCTTTTTAACTATTACGAATAACTGTAAAGGAAATTTTCTAATTTTGACAAAAGTGGTCTCAAACACTTTGAAAATGCTCTCATCTTTTGAATTTTCATCCAAAATGGCTGGCTAACGAACTTAACCCTCAATTTAAAAAATTTAAAAAGTATGCTAGTGGCCAATCAAATCTGTTATTTGTTACGAAAGTTATCGTGCTTACAAACAAAAAATCTGCAGACACGCACAGATAGACAGACACATTCCCAAAAACCTGTTTTTTGGCTTTAGGGGTTCTTAAAACGTGGACATTTGACAAAAAAGGGAGGGGGTCAAATTTTACACAAATCTAATACCTTCTCTGATGAGATTGTAAAAAGTTTAAACTTTGTTGTTAAATAAGTAAATTTTCGTTTAATGGAGTGAAATTTAGCCATTTACTTGTTATACCTGAAAGACTCAAGAACATTTATGTGGAGAAACCATCAAAGTCCGTTAAGAACTATAGTTGTAGGACGATATTGGTCTAAAAAAAAGTATTTTTTCGTTCGGGCTGTAAAGCATATTGCTAGCCTTATTTATTATTCAAACATAAAACGTGGGATAATTCGAGTTATTAGAAAACGAAATATTTAAATTGTCAATCATTGTATAGCCTAGGTTTTATTTTCTAGAAGTATAATAGTCTAGAGTATTGAGAGAGTATAGATTCGCTTTTTAAATAATTAAAATTAAACTTACAGAAACATTTTTACTCTATACTATTCATTGTTGAGCCGCAATAATTGATCTTAGGAATTATTAGAGATCCTCTAGGGAGATTTGAGACATGTTTCCTCCTCCAATGGTCGCCGCTGTATCAAAACCTAGATATCATGGACATAGGAAACATGGGACTAGGAATGTCATCCTAACTTGTCGAGCGGGGTTGAATCCACGGGAGGGGGGAGAATTCCATGAGTGAGGAGACCCGCCATCTTACGATGTGCTATTTGATTATGCGCACGAGGATTTTTGCCGATAAACTGTACATGAAAACATAAACATGTGGGTGCTGCAATGTTTGTCGCGGAACATCAAAAGGTGGCGGGCCTCCCCAATCATTGCATCACCCCCGCAATGGCATGCCTAGTACCTTGTTTTCTATGTCCATGCTAGATATTTTCATGGGGCGCGAAAAGTTTGCACTGTATAATTTGTTATTGTTTCATTTGCTTATAAAAATTTTAAAGTATGATTAAAAATGAATATTATTACTTTCTCAATTATTTACAATCTTCGCATAATTGGTTTTGTCTCCATTCTGTATTAAATCATGTTACAATTAAAATTTTGATTTGAAAGTCGCGCCAACATACGTCAATCAAATTCAATCAAAGATCAATTAGTTCCTTTAGGGTACTGTCACATCTCTGCCTGCCTGCCCGGTGCAGGCGGACATTTGCCCGAGACCGTTCACACCTTGGTTTTTCCGTCTGTGGAAAATCTTAAAATCGCGCAAGAATTTTAAATATTAAAAATTTTTTAAATGAAATAAACCAAGTTTTTATATTTAAAATTGACAATTATGATAATGAGTTAAATTTTTCCAATATAATGTAAAAATAAGAGATGAAATACTCAGCCCTGAATTGACTATTTTAGAAATTGTCAAGTGTTTCCAGAAAAGTCATTTTGTCAGTCGTAGTGTTTTTTTATTCTTATCTCGTGTTGATGTCCTGTGTCGCGCAATGAAAGGAAATATATTGCTGTAAGTGAAATAAATCAGTTTTTATGCTCTTGTACAATGTAAACATTTTTTTAAAAATGAAATTTCAAATTCGTATAGGAATCGTTAACTTTGTGCAAAATTAATGGAATAGAATGGATAATGTACGGAAATATTTTTACAGTTCTCCAATGAGTAAGTTAGAGGAATGGGAAAAATATTAAATATCTTACGCCTTTGTATGAATAATCCATGTTTGCGATCTAAAATATATATATATATATATATATAAATAGGAATAGAATTTGGGTTAGACAAATGCGCCAAGGTTTATTTGAAGCGAGGAAAACTTAATGGTATCCCTGAAGATCCTGAGCTCGTTGATAGAAGCGCCATACGACACCTTTGCGCTGGAGAGACTTATACACACCTGGGCGTGCCACAGAGCCGCATTCAGGATGTGACATCTATAAAGGATACTCTCCGAAGCAGATACAATCGTCTCATCCGACAGATTTACTCTTCCGAACTGTCGGCGAGGAACAAAGTATCTGCAACAAAAATGCTTGCCGTCCCGGTACTACTCTATTCATTTGGAGTAGTTCCATGGAAGAAGAACGAGCTCAGATCCCTTGATATCGGGACAAGAAAGGTTATGTACATGAACAAAAGCATGCATTTTAAGTCTTCCGTTCCGCGACTGTACATCTCACGCCGCACAGTGGGGTGAAATCGGAAAACGAGGTTCAAAATGACATTTAGAACGCAATTATGCACCGATTTTAGAATTTTTTTTGTTGAAAAATTCAGAACTAAATTTTTCAGAAAATGGTGAGAGTAGATTTTTTATTTTTTTGTTTATTTAATTTTTATTTTAATGCAAACATCGAAAAAAATGTCGATTTTTCTAATTTCATTTTTTATCTTCTAGACAAAATTTTTCTTATACTGCTCGTTCCTTGAAGTTAGTGCACAGGGGTATAAGAAATATAAAA
Organism: Belonocnema kinseyi; assembly: GCF_010883055.1. NCBI lineage: Eukaryota > Metazoa > Arthropoda > Insecta > Hymenoptera > Cynipidae > Belonocnema > Belonocnema kinseyi. The sequence goes on along the minus strand of NC_046660.1, from coordinate 106,373,593 downwards.
AAATTCTTAACTTGCATAGTTAATTGTTATAAACAAATTGTATTAACAAATACTCGACATTAAGTGTTATTCGGCTTCAACGTATATTTCTGCTCTGAAATCGCTTGCTTTCATTGTGAGGATGATACGTGAACATTTGAATTTAACATCAAATGTTATTTGTTTATTTTATAAACAAATTATATAAACAAATTCACATTTTGGCCGTTTTTAGGCAAAAAGAAACCGTTTTTTCTTTCTACCTTGTTGCAATTATGTTGCCAGTGACGTTTTCTAAAAAAAAATTTGCCACATATCAATATTTGTTTATTTATAAACAAATTATATAAACAAATGCACATTTTGGCCGTTTTTAGCCGAAAAGGAACCGTTTTTTCTTCCTATTGTATTGCAAT